>NC_052486.1:1067523-1108262 GCF_009730915.1 Dioscorea cayenensis subsp. rotundata | reverse complement strand
GTTCTATGATATCTTGCAAATTAATTTTTATATTTAAAGTCTATTGGTTGGCAACTTGAAAATTTTTACAAATTAGTACATATAGTATTAAAAATTTATAATTTTAGAAAATCATATTTACAAATTTTATTATTTGGCATTTTGTAAATTTGTTTATATAGTAACAACAATGTGAAAATTAATTTTTTGAAACCTTATTTTCTTTAAATTAGTGTATATAATGTAAAAATATAATTATGATTTAATAAGATTATTAATTATAAATTAGGTTATATGGATTATAGATTGTAGTATATTTAATAAGATTATAGAGTAACAAATTTTATTGTTTAGTGGATTGACATATTAACGGAATTTATCATGTAATCTTTAGTAATAAAATATTTTTCCTATATTTTAAAAATTAAAAAATATATATAATTATGATTTAATAAGTTGATTAATTATACAAAATTTAATTAGGTTAATATTGAAATTGAGAAAAAACTTTGAAATTTACTTGTGAAATTATTTATTGTAAAACAAACATAAGACAGTAAAAAGGGTATCAAAAATAATTTTACAATAATTTGTCCAGTACTTGTAGAAATCAAACAAAGAACAGTACAAAAATTTTTGTGTTGTCCATAAGATATCAAACAAGGTACAGGATAAGTAGTTGTGCTATACCACAACTACTTGTTTTGTTTTGTTCCGCTTGTGTTGTACTTAGTTACGCATCAAACGCACCTAAGGGCCCGTTTGATTAACAAAATAGGATATGAACGGATATGATATAAGTACTTGATAGGAGTAGAAAAAAATATGGGCATGATAAGCTCATATTCTATTTTGTATTTGATGTGCAACAAATAAGCTATTGGATATTATTTTGTTATTCTATTTTATATTTGAAATAGATCAAATAATGACAGGATATGATATCAATTGTGTGTAAATAGACAGAATCACCTTTTATGATATGGTTATTTGAAAAAAATAGACTTTTGTGGATCAATCTCGTTGTTAATATATTTCTCGTCCCAAGTCTCGGATTGCATGTTGGCTCACCAAACAAAAAACAAGAGTAGTATATACTCCCTTCGTTCCTTTTTATTTGTCACATTTACTTAATTCATACCGATTAAGAAAAGTTTGTTGAAGTTAGTTGGTTGTCTATATTTTATTAAAAAAAATTATTACTTTCTAAAACTACCCCTAGTTAAAACTCAACTAAGTGGAATATATGATTTAATACTTAATTAATTGTAATTTATTGAAAACTGTAAAATTAAATTAAAGGTTAAATTTGGGAAAATATTATTTAATGTTGCACGAAATTTCTAATGTGACAAGTAAAAAAAACAAAAAATAGCTCCAAAACACGACAAGTAAAAAAGTAACGGTATACCATATCATAAATTTTCTCCATATCCTAATCACCAAGCAGGTCCTAAAACTATTATTAAATTTATCTTAATTAAAATTAAAAAATATTAATCTATGTAAAGGCCACTTGATTCAAGCGGAAAAAAAAACCTAATTAAAAACAATATATAATAAAATCATTGTTTCCTTCCTCGTTTTTTCATTCTCTATCAACTCCTACCCAAATAAAACAAACAAAAGCCTAGTTCTTTTTCATGTTTAAATTTTTTTAAAAAAAAATTATAGTAACAAAAAAACAGGGAGAAAAGAATAGAAAGTGTAATAATTAATGAGGTAAATGGGTCCACATTGTATTCAATGTGACCGTTCATTGAAAGGACAGCCTAGATTTTGAGGCATGTCTTCATGCAAAGTCAAGTTAGCATGAACTATGAACTTGTTGTTCCATGTGCTTCCCACATTCTTTATCCGCGCCTCCCATGTGAAATAATCAATCCATTCTTTTACATTAATATATATATATATATATATCTACAAGGTTTAAATTAATACATCATTCCTTCTCTATATTTCACCTTTATATTAATTTCAATTCACTGAGTCTCTTTTACTTTTAGATCTGTTTAGAGTATATATACAAACTCAACTACAGTTAACTATTTTCTAATTACTATTCTTTATAGCCCTTTTGTTTTTACAACTAAATCTAGTAAGCAAAGTGTAGTTAATTAAAACCAAAATCTTAGATATATATATATACATATATACATGTAAAGTTATAGCTATATTTTTCCCTTCTCTTCTGTCTAGCTATTTAACTTTATAATTATATGTACAAATATGATGAAGTTATCAAAGGATATAGATAATTTTTCATTATATATACATATATATTATATAAAAGATGATGAGATGAGATAGGGATGCATTAATTGATTAATATTGGTGAAGTTGAAAATTCTATTTGTACAATAAGTGCAATTGTGAAGCAGTGGAAGGTGGAGACAATGAAGGACAGATCAACAGTGGAAATGGAAGGCCTCTTCTGCTCACTTGCATTAAAAACCAAACTTAACTTTCTTTCATGGTCTGAAGACAAAGCCAGGCAACAATTAAAGAAGTTTAAAGAGAAAGAGGCAAAGGCTGGTGTGAAGCTGGCCTGTCTTTCCATACATTTAAGTCCACTATGCATACATGCATTATGTGATATGATATGATATGATTTGATATATATCCACCTTCAGCTTAAGCCATTAATCTTTAATCCTTCCTCTTCTTCTTCTTCTTCTTCTTCTTCTTCTTCTTCTCTCTCTCTCTCTCTTTTTCTTTGTTATTCCTCTTCCTTCCTTAATTCCTTTCACTCTTCTTTCCACCGGTTTCCTGTCAGACATTTAAGTCAAGCTTTTATTTCTTCAGTTTTCAGGTGCTTCATTGATTGAATTATATATTTACATATATATATGTATTAATATATATATAGATAGATGGATGGATGGATGGATGGATAGATAAAGTTAGCTTTTTCTGTTGTTTTTTTTCATGGTTATGTGCAGTAATGGAAGGTGGTGAGGAATGCAGCAGCAGTGAGTCTGGATGGACTATGTACCTTACTTCTCCTTTGCATGATGATTATGTTGATTATGAAGATCATGAGGTTTATGTGAAGCATGCTCATGTTGATGATGATCATGAAGATGATGATGATTCCATGGCTTCTGATGCATCTACTGGTGATAAAAAAAAAGATGATGATGATGTTGTTCTTGTTGTTGAAGATCATGATGAGAAACATGAGAAGGAGGTGGAGAAGAAGAAGAAGAAGAAGAGGAAGGAGAAGATCATGTGTGATAGAAAACAAGATGTTGTTAAGAAGAAGGAAAGTGTTAGTACTAGTGTTAGTGTTGCTTCTTTTTATCATCATAAAATGAAAACCAAGTGATGATAATGATGATGATGATGATGATGAATGTGGTACTTTGATTCTTTTTCTCTTTGAATCTCTTTTATTGTCTTTTTTTTTTGGTCTAATCTTCATGTAAATATAGATCATGATTTCTTAATACATGATCATTGTTTTGGGATGGATGAATGTGAAATGAAGAGGTTGGTAAGCACTAATAATATATATATACATATATAATTTAGGAACATGTTTAACTATTTAATTTATTATATATATATATATATATATGTATGTATGTATATACTTGGAATTGTTTTGAATGCATTAGCATGCATGTGTGGGTACATCATGGAAGATGCTTAGATGGTAGGACATCAAATCATCAAGCATGTTAATTTGAAGGTGTTCATGTTCATATGCTATTGATATTATATAATTGATAATTTGAAGAGACTCAATAATTAGCTAGTGACACCTTGTTTTTTGTTTTATTTTATTTTAATGAAAAGAGCATGACATTTTTGACCATTAGGATTAATGTACCAAATTTGTATATATATGTGTGGTGGGTGCAAATGTAATTTTTCTCACAATTAATATGTTAAATAAATAATAAAATATCTCAATTATTGGTCTGTTTGTATGTGCTTATATATATGTATATAAAACAAAGATCAGTAATATATGATTAACTAACTTATCGATTCATCGGTCATCTTTTTACTTTAGCTTAGATGTAGCTTAGATGTTTTTTAACTATCATATTAATGTTGAAAAATAACAAAAATTTGCACTATTTTTTTGATTTTTTAAATATTAATTGTAATAGATTTTTAAAAAAAAATTTAAAAAAAGTGTGGTTCATGAAAATAATATATAATTGATTTTAAAACAAGTTAAATTACATCTATTTTCTACTGAGTAAATAGCTCTAAAATAATAATAATAGTAAATAACCGTATGAAAGACGGGTATAATAGAAAAAGAGCATACATAGAATTGACGTTTTACAGTAGAAAAAGATTTTTTAATTTTTTTATTTATAAAAAACTATTTTTATGATACATTATATCAAATATAAGTACATATTAAATTTTAATAAATAAATTATACACTTTCCTTTTATATTATATACAAACACCTGCATACATATAATTGATTTGAATGAGGTATAAATTGGATTTTTAGTAAAAACTCTGCTATTTTTCTTTAATATATATACAATGATATGTACTATATATAGTACATATGATATTTTTCTCTAAAAAAATATTTCAACCTTACATAAGACACATATCCAATTAATGTGGGCACGTTTTTAATATTTTTTATGACCTTGCTCATTAATTGATCAAGCATGAGAGAATATTACTTCTAATGATATATTATATAGATTAATAGACAAGAAAAACTTGTACCCTAATTGCATGTCAATTGAGTTTAATAATAACTCTAATAAGATTTTATTAAAAGTCAAAGTCCTAGGTTGAAGTCTTAATCAACATTTCATAAGTGTTAATTATTAAATTGTTATTTTAATACTAGTTTTCTAAAATTATTAGAAATTTTCATATTCAAATATTTTAAATTATTCTCGATATTTAATTATTCTTTAAAATTTTAAAATATATTTTTTTTAAAAGTTGCTTTTCACTAACTATTTTTTAGAAATACTGGATCATTTTTACTTTACTTGTAATTTTATTTCATTTTTACTCCTTAATTTCTTTCTCCAAACTAAATAATGAAAATATTATTAAACTATTTTTCAATGATAAGAATGCACTCTTTCATGATTGATAATTACCTAGGCTTAACAAACAATAAATTATAAAAGGGATTATGCATAAATTTCATGTTAAGCTTTTAATAAATAAATAATTATTTTGGATGGAAGCAATATGAGTAAATCTTCTTAGAAAAAAAAATTAAGGCAAATGGATATTAAGATTAGTATTTTCAAATTAACTTAAAATTGGGAATATGAAGACTTCTATGAAAAAAAATTCTACGAAAAACTTGAAGAACATGACCATAGATATCTCATGTTAATTAAATTAATATTATGAATAAGCTTTGCCATAAACTCAAGTTAAATTTATCCGTACAGATTTTAAATTAATTATAAATAACAAGATACATCCCTTCCTATATATATAAATATACACCTTTAATCATTACATATAAAATATTGTGAGTAGTTAATAACAAACAGTTATTGAAATCTCTTGTGGCTACTATAGAGTATTTGTTCACTCATTATTCATCAGAGACTATTTGTTAATTCACTCATTATTCATTAGGGACCATATACTATATATATTATCCCAGTATGGGTCCTTTGTGAGAGAAGTATTCTCCGCCCCTCGAACGTTGTATAATAGAGGTGATTTATCATCATGGGGTTATAATTCTATTTTAGGAGAAATTTATCACCATGGGGTTATGATCCCTAAAATATTATCTTAAGTGCTGGTGGCAGGTGTTCATTGTATTGCGTGTTAGTCCATCCCACACAATAAATTCTTAGAGGGTATCATCATTAATCCATCATAACTAGTACACTTCCGTATTTATTCATCCCTTTGACACCCTCAAGTGAAGGGTGCTTCTTGTCTATTTGTTAAAAAATTAAAAAAAATTAAAAAAAATTAAAAATAACAATACTTATATATATATATATATATATTGCAAATTTATCTGATAGTTATCACACAATCATATGTATAGATAAGTCTCCCGCTTAATAATAAACATATATTAGTGCCACTAACAATCATCAAGAGAGAGATTGCTGCAAAGAGAAATGAGGAAGAATGCTTTAACGTACACTATCAAGTATTTGAAAACACAGCAATAATCCAAAACATACCCAAAGTTGGGCAAGCACTAATGATTAAAAAAATCAATAAATTGCCTGATAGGTCTATTGATCACAAACCCTAGCTAGAAAAATTTTTGAATGTTTAAATTTAAAATTGTAAAATCGTTAAGCTTTCTTTTCACCTCATATTATCATCACCTTCATCATTTGAGGACTTGCCATTAATTTTTCAGAAAAATACGGAATTTAGATATATATTCAATGTTGTGAATTTGTATTTGTTTTTCATCTTTCATAACTCTCGAGTCTAGTGGAAATGAATGACGAAGTGAAAAAACGTGTGGTGAAAAAAAACACTCTTCACGATTTTACAGCTTTGAATTTTAAATTTTTAAATTTTTTTATTCTTATTCTATTTTATTTTATTTTTTTACATAGGGGATAAACCACATTTATTCGAAACTAAAGCAATTACATACCAAAGTGCCAACACACACAGTGCCAACAGTGACGCAAGCTACCAAGGATTGAAACAACCAAACAAAAGCAAAACAAAAAGTAGGGTCCACTAGAAGTGGAACAACATGGAGAACAACAAAGCACATAAAAGAAACGACTGCTCCTAGGGAAAAGAGGAGGTCCCTAGGAGACTCAGGAGGAAGTACTGTATGAATTTAGCCCGTACTAAGCTTGATCATCCGGGGTTACTCGGCTCATCCCTCCTGGGTTTGCAAACTCCAAGTTTCTCTTGACTGTATGTGCTGACTCCTTCAACTTTTGTCTCTTCTGTTCTAGAGCTGCAGAAACCCAAAGCAGAAACATGTGAGAAACCTTAACAATCAAAGATAAAGATGTACAAAAGCAATCATAAAAAATTCTCTTATTCCTTTCTAGCCAGGCATTCCAAATTAAAGCCCTAATGAGAGTGTTCCAAGTATCCTTCGCCTCCCTTCTAATGTAATTTCTCCAGGGATCCCAAAGGTCAGCAAAGGACGAAGGAAGACAATTAAGGGCAAGAATATGGTGAAAATGATCCCAAATATAAACTACAAAGGGGCAGTGAATGAACAAATGATTCGCCCATTCAATATCCTTCAGGGTTTAGGCGATGCAAGTTGCAGTTGAGAGTTTGTTGCATCTTCTTTTTGCTAGATTTTCCAGAGCAAGAATTTTGTTATCCCAAACAAACCATGTGAAAGCCTTCACCTTTCCTGGGCAGATACCCCTCCAGATTATATGGCTCGGTCGACAGCACATGCCACCGTCAATCAAAAATGTGTAGAAGGATTTGACCGAGAAACATCCATTAGTAGTACAATTCCAGTGTTTAATATCTTTGGAATCACCATTCAGATTTTACATGCAATCCTCAATGGAAGGATCACACTCCCTAAGTTTGTGAATGAAGATAGGAGCTAAGGCATTAATTGTGGCTCCAGAGAATGAAGATTTAGCAAAATCTTCTAGGCACAGATCCGTGGGGACTCGCCCTCCCACCCAGTCATCATACCATAATTGAGTGGATTTGTCATAATGAATATTGTGAGTAATACATTTCCTAAAGGCTAGCAGACAGCATAATATATATGCCTCCCCAGAAAAACGATTTTGTCTATTTTGCTTTTATTCTAAATCTATAGAAATATTTGTTTAGGGTTTGTGTTCAATCGATCTATCAAGTATAAATTAATTAATCTATTGAATTCTTAATTTAGACGTGTTACTCAATTTGTGAGTGTGTGTTGTTGGAGTTCTTGAATTTGAAATAACTTTTGATATATATATATATATATATATTTGCTCATGTTGAAGTAGGATCCCAAAGACCTCTGGGTTGAGCTGCAAAAGATCCTTAGTGTGTGGGAGAAGATATATATATATATATATGAGAAATGCTATTTGGGATGAAAGAACAAGCCGAATTTACACACTGAATGACGTGGATACCTACATATATGGAATCCACATCATCCGGTTTCTCTCTCTTACCCTTTTGTTCTTCTCTTCAATCACCGACACTAAAATGGACGGCTCAAATCGTCGGATAGCGAAATGGCATTCAGATCTAAAGGTGGAGGAGGGACGAGCATTCAGATCACGGCGTTAGAGAACATCATCAATATTAACTCATTGTTCATCTTGGCACGTTTTCCTAGGGTTAGCGTGGAACCCTATCGACGCCAGCACTACCCTCGCCACGCCGGAGTGCGTTGCCGGAAGTCGCGTGGAGGAGGGTCTCATCTCATTCCATGTGTACACCTTCTCCTCTTTCCTCTTCTCCAGCCTGGTGGCGCAGTGCTTAAAGCAAGCCATTCGGCTGACGCAGTCTTGGCGGAGCTAGTTGAGTTCGCTAGCTCTGTGAGTGAATCGAATAGTGCTGTGAGCCGGGATCATGTCTTGCGCCGTCTTCCTCGATCGATCTTGCCGAAACTTGAAGAAGTGGAGAGGAACCCGAGGGTGATAGTGAGATAGATGAATCTGACGCTCTTTCGATGCCGATCTCACTAGAACTAGAGGAGATGGAGAGGAATTCGAAGATGTAGAGGAGGCAGAGGATGAGACAATGGGAAAGGTTTTTTTTTTCATTTGAGTAGGAGAGAGAAATCGGATGACATGGATTCCATGTAGGTATCCACATCATTCGGCGTGTAAATTCGGCCCATCCCTTCATCCCAAATAGCATTTCTCTCTCTATATATATACATGAGGAAGGTGTTGTTTGATCCTAATGATCTCTAGGTCGAGCGGCCCAAAGATCCCCATAGTGTGTGGAAGAAGGCCCAAAATTGAGCCCCCAAGATTTCACACAAGGAGGTAATTAACTTTGCGTCTATACTATAAGTGAGAGCATGTGCAGTATACATTAAGAGATCAACTCCATGCTTGTGCATGCACTCCCCTTAAACTAGGTTGATCGACATGTGTGCCACCAGTGTGGTTGATAGCGCGAGCATTGAGGTGACTAATTCTGCTATGTTGATGCCTACCCTTGCTAACCCACAATTTGTCCGTCTTATTAAAAAAAAAAAAGGGTTTAAGGGAGATGGCGAATATGATGAATCCCATGATGATGATGATGATGATGATGATGAAGGGTTTAAGATAATTGAGGATGAGATGACACTTAACCTGTTTATAGAAATGCCCTGTTTTAATAAAGAACATGATGAACATGAAGAAGAGTTTAAGATAATTGAGGATGAGAAGACACTTAACCTGTTTAAAGAAATGCCCTCTTTTGATAAAGAACATGTATCTCTATCAGAAAACAACGTGGCATTCTACTCATCATGGCTGACTATGCCAACGATTATCATGTGGCAACAACTGCATCAGACGGATTCGTCTCATGAACAACCATGATGATGATGATAGAAGATTAAAGATGAATGAGATACATGGAGAAAGGAAGAATGGTTTGCTCAAAGACTCAAACTGGGCCCAAAGTGAACAAGGTTGATGATGACCACAAGCATGCATGTTCACCATATCAAAATTCACTGATTCATCATCTTTAATCTTTTCTTTGGTTTATTAGATTATTCTATTAAACGATTTGTTACTTCTAATTTTAAAATTATATATATATATATATATATATATGTTTGACATGTTTCAAATTCTCGACCATTGTATGCTAATTGGTAGTTGTTTATAATTTATTTCAATATAATCAGATTACTCCATGTAGTACTCTTAAATATTGTTAAATTATAGTCTTATAAAAATTTTTGATTATATTTTTGGTGTTCAAATATTCTTTGTTATATATAGTGTTTCTGAATTATTTTTGAAAAATCAGATGGTATGAACATTTAAATAACTCAATCATTTTGGAACAAAATAATGTATATTTATTATTTAAAATTAAACCAAAACAAAGTTAATAAGTCTAAGAAGATCACCATAAAAGAATGACAATTAATTAAGAGTTACTTTATTGTGGAGATGATTGTTTAAAATTAAACACTTCATTTGCGTATAATTAGATAAATATTAAATATTAAGTATGATCTCATCCTTACTTTTTAATCTAATGAGTATATTACAATTGTCGAATTCACAACCAATATTAATAGTGTACCATGCATTTAATAAAAGAGCTTATATTATTATACTTAATCTACTTTCCATGAAAACAACTTCACCTTACTTTCATTGCATCATCCTCATCACTACAAGAAATTAAATAATAGATTAAACTCAAGTTAGATAAGACTTGAAGAAAAGTTCCGCAAGCTCACTTGATCATAGTCCAAACAAAGAAAGAAAAACAACATAAACTTCCATTACATTTGCCACATCTTCATCTTCTTTTCTTTTCCAAAAAATTTTATTATATTTTTGTAATAATGTTTACTCATGACTTGTTTTTATTCATGCATTATAAATATGTAATCTTATTGCATCCTCAACCCACTTTGACTTGTTTATATGCACTACTTCAAGTATTGGAACTAACTTGTCGCAATGCTCTTCATGCATGGCCAATGTTACCCAATCAACACCTTTTTTAATGCTAACACCAAACTTAATTAATCATCAACTTTTTATGGTTTTGTGATGTAAAGAAATTAATTAATTAATTAATTAAACCCTTTATTTCCCCTAACTTTAATTTATCACAAGTGAACTCTAAAGAGAACACTTTTCATTGGATTAAGGCATGACCAACTTTGGTCTTTAGAGTAAACTCTTTTTTTCTTCTTTGTTTTGT
The DNA here is from genome assembly GCF_009730915.1 of Dioscorea cayenensis subsp. rotundata. Taxonomy (NCBI): domain Eukaryota; kingdom Viridiplantae; phylum Streptophyta; class Magnoliopsida; order Dioscoreales; family Dioscoreaceae; genus Dioscorea; species Dioscorea cayenensis. Next base: position 1,097,450 of record NC_052486.1, on the reverse strand, counting down.
TTTAGAAACTTGTGGATGAAGTTTTTAATTCTTTTAGTGATAAGATGAATTTATTAATTGACGTCAACGTGTCTTATTACTTCATTGCCACGTTTGAATGATCCAAAACTAGAGAATACGAGTAATCTAAATATAAAAAATAATAATTATTGTTCCAAGAGACAAAATGAATAATATTTTATTTTATTTAGCATTACTAGTGGGTTTAATTTTTTTTTCTCCTTCTATTTCTTAATATCAAGCTAATTGGATATATTTGCGAAGACAATTGTTTAATTTATACTCTTCAGAATTATTTTTAGGTCTATATATATATACTTGAAATAAGTATCATATTCTCCCGACCAAATAATTTTATTTTTAAATTAATATGTTTAATAATTAACTTTAAAAATTACTAATATTGATAGCCATTTTTTTTAGAAAGGCGACAAGCGCCGGAACTCAGGGACGAACACATGGGGGAGCCGCGCTCATCACCGAATCGTGCCCTCACCTTGCGCAAGATGGGGATCGAACTCGGGGAGCCACGCTCGACACTCGAGTTAAACACCCTACGTAAGGGACCTAATGCCAATAGACCAAATGATCGTTGTCTATTGATAACCATTTAGAATTACTATTTAAAAAAGTAACATTCTAATTAAACATATTTAATTTTCCTTTCAATTGAGAATTAAAATGATTCTTTTAACCCATAACCTTACTCCCTATTTAACCATGCAAATAAACATTTTTTTAATATTATTTCAAAGAATACAAAATTTTTTATTTTAGTAAAATATAAAAAAAAATTATGTTCATAGAATAAGTACTCATAACGGGGACATTAACATTTTTTTAAAAAAAAAACCCACATCCAATTGTGTCTATTTTTAATTTTAACATTTATCTTTTTTTTCTTATTTAGGGAAAAAAATATAACGTACAACATAAGACTCAACTCTCTCTAGTGCGTTATTGCTGGTATGATCACATCAACCTTTAATTTACATTCAATTTTATAATCTCTTTAAAATTTTCAATTAATTAAGATAACAATTTACATTAACTCATAATCTCCCCACTTAAAATATTATATACAATCACACTTGTAACTCTCTCAACTCATTCTTGCTAGTGCTTTAGTGCTGATATGATCGCATGCACTTTGTTAATTATTATAATCTTTGCTAATAATCTCTTTTAAACTTTAATTTATTAAGTTAACCATTTTGATTATCCCTTAATCTCTTCTCAACTATATAAGAACATTAACACTTCCTTAATATCATTCATTCATCCACTAATCTTCAAACTCTCAAACAATAAACAAAGCTCTACAATTCTCTCCAATCCTTTCAAAATGATGAATTCATCCATGTTCTACACTCCGGAAATCTCTTTCTTCAACTTCAACAATCAGTTAAGTTCGATACCCGAAGAGCCATACGATAATCTCGGTGATCAAGTGTTTAATGAAAACATTAACAAGAAGATGAGAAGAATGATATCTAATAGAGAATCAGCCAGACGTTCACGTATGAGAAAACAAAGACAGCTTCATGAGCTTCAAACTCAGGTAGCTCATCTCCGGCGATTGAATCGGTGTCTGTTCGATGAGCTCAACGCTGTTATCGATAACCGGAACCGAGTGCTTGTTGAGAATGAGTGTCTCTTGAAGGAAATTTCAGTTCTTCGGATGAAGCTCATGGAGTTTGGAGAGAAGACTGTTGGAACCCTAATTGGAGAACCATGCAGGATTTAGTGCCATTTTTCATTTTGGACCTTGTCAGGGCTGTTGTTTTGGTTCAGTCCCTGCTTTTTACTTTTCTTTACTTTTTAGTCTTTTTCATTTTAGATGATGGTCTTGTGCAAAAGTTGTCTTGAAACTTCAACTTGATTGTTTAATAAATGAATTAGACTTGAGCTTAAATTTGTAGCCTGAATAACAATGGGATTTTTCAAGTTCAGCTTAATTATTTGAATTTGGTGAGAAGTAACTCAATTTAATGCAATATAATATTATATTATGTATTATATATTTTTTTATATATTATAAACCAGTAGGTTTTTTGGCTGAAATGTACAAAAATTTTATATACAAAAATTTTTATGGGGTTTTCTGCATAATTACAAAGTCCAAAAGTGATGTCTCCATGTGATTATGGAAATGTACGAGGGCATTTGTTGAAAAATTGTATCAATGAAACTTGGTTTCCAAATTTGGTTCGTTTGTTTGTTTTTGGCCTTAAAAAAATTAAAAGAAAAAAAAACCTATATTCAATTTAGTCTCTGAAAACATAAATTTATTTATTTCAGATTAAAAAATAAATACATGTACCTTAAAAATTAAAATAAAATGAAATTTAGGAGTCAAAATAAATAAATAAATAAATATTTTAAGAAAAAAAATGAAATTATCATTTTAATCCTTAATTAAAAAAATTAAAAATCCTACTTAAAAATAATATTCAATTTAGTCTCTGATAACATAAATTTATTTATTTCAGATTGAAAATAAATACATGTAATTAAAAAATTAAATTTAGGAGTCAAAATAAATAAAAAAAATTATTTCAAGAAAAAATAAAATGAAATAATCATTTTAATCGTTAATAAATAAAAATTAAAAATCCTACTTATCGGATGCAATTGTGTTGCGGATCCCAGTAACGGATTCGGATTCGCTAAGGAAACCCGAAACCCGATAATGCCCACCCCTCTCTCTCTCTCTCTCTCTCTCTCTCTCTTCGATCCTCTCTTCTTTCTCGCCATCGGAGGCCAACCGCTTCTCTTCTCTCTCTCTATCGCCGGCGGCGAAACCCTAGGTGATCTTCATCCAATTAAAGCCCTTAGTTCTCGTAATTTGTGGTTGATTTCTCTTTTTGATTCATTTGGGAGTTGGATTTCATCTCGCTTTTGATCTTGTTCTTCATATATGAGTCTCTTTGTTGTAAGAATTCGAGATTGTTGTAGCGTTTCTTATGATTTCTTTGATTTATCATGGAAGTGGTTTTCATTGCGTGAAACTAGAATCAAAATCTATGGGGAAATGCATGCTCTTTCTCTTGATGGTTGATTTTTGCTGCATCTATGATCTTTGTTTTGGCCCTTTGTTCATATTGACTAGCATAATTAGTTGTTAAGAATTTTTTTTTTTCTTCTTATGCATCACGCTGCATCAGAGATTTATTTAGTTTTTATTGAAAAGCATGATTTTTTTTATTTTTAACTTGTTCATTGAATCCTGCGAGATTAACAGATAGATGCACATTGTTGTTGTATGAACTTGTGATTGCCATCCCTTTTTGTGGTGTTTTTGTGACCAGAAATTCATACTGTCTTGATTTTGTTTGTTCTCTAATTAAGCCTCTCATAACCTCAAAAGGGGATTTTTTTTTTTTTCATTGAAAATCTAGTTAATAGCAGAATTATCTGTCTAATTGATTCTGGTTTCAAATGGTATGATTTGTACCTATTGCCTATTGCAATCACTTAAAGTGGTCAAAAGTGCCTACGTCTTTCTTGTATCTATTTTACAAAATTTACTGATCTCCTGTTAAGAATGTCATGTTCAACAAAGGTTTTGTAGTGTAAATTCCTGCCAATTATTAGTTGTTTGCTGAAAACAGGATCTACTTGTATCTCTTGTATGAGATCTGTATAATTTTTATGTGCTTTGTGATGCGAATTCTTCATATTTAGAGTCTTCTTTGCGTTCTTTGAAATTTGGTCAGTTTACTAAATCATTTGATTCAAATAGAGCATGCCGGTATTTTTGCTTGTAGTTCCTTTTTTTCTGTGGAGTTTGATTAAGCTGACCACTAGCATCAGCTTTGAGAATTATTGTGAATACGCTTGTCTCGTGCTCAGGAAGTTCAAATTAAATCATGGAAAGTGATGATCATCATGATGGCCATTATCTACATGAAGATGCATCATATAATGGAGAGAGAAAGAGTGGAGGAGCAACTGCTTGGGAGGTGCTAACAAGAGTAGAACTTGATTCTGCTTATATATCTGAGAAGCTATTGAACTTGGAGATACTTTTGATGCAAGTGGAAGCAAGAGCAAGTGATTATGAAGGTATAAGCTTGGAGAATGAAGACATTTCAGCTGAGTCTTTTGAGATGGCCTTTGAATTTGATATCCTCTCCGGAATAATGAATTCAGAGGTCACTGAATTAGATAGCTTTATGGCTTTCCTCCAAACTGAAATCGTGGATGCCCGCAATAGATTGTCTCCCGATGGTCAAATTGAAGAGTCTTTAACTGAATTGGAAGAGAAATTGCATGATGCTGAAGAACATTTGAAGCAATTATGCACGCAAGTTGCTGATGTGAAATTTCGGACTGCCAATTTTGAGAGCCTTCTGGCTTTTGGTAGGTATAGAAGTTATAATTTCTATTCATATTTCCTTTTATTGTTTTGATGTCATTTAATGAAGGTGCATTAAACATCTATATAATGCTTACTGGGCAGGGATTAGTACCAATGAGGGTGCTGAAAATGGTGACAACTCATCTGCTTGTGATAGGTGGAAATTGTATAATGTTGAACATCAAAGGCATATCCTGCAATCGTATGAGAAATCATTGGCAAAGGAGCTAGATCTTGAGAAAAAGTTTACTGATGCAAGAAACAGTGCAGATGATCTTAAACTAAAGCTCAGGTGTGCGGAAGTTGAAATATTCAACATGGAAGAAGCAATGGAGGTAATTATGGCGAGAACGCTTCAAGCAGAAAATGCCTCTGAGATACACCTTGGACTATTTAAAGAACTGTCTGAAAAGCTTCATATTGAGTTGAGATCTCAGTTGCAGGAGGGAGAAACTTCATTGGCAACTCAAAAAGCTGAAAGTGCAGAATTCGATGGTGTTCATTCTTTGGACATGAATGGTACAGAACCAAACCCTGAGGTCTTCGCGCTGAGAGAAAAGGTGAGTTCACTTGAAGAGCAGCTAAGAGTATCTGAGAAGGAGTTGCATCAGCAGAAGGCTTCAGCTGATGAGAGTCAGCAACAAAAGAGTGCGCTGTATTCTCAGCTCATTGAGATGGAGCATGTAATAAAAAATCTGAAAGAAAATGTTTTGCAAGCGGAGACTAGAGCTCTGACTGCAGAAAATAATTGTGAGCTGCTAACGAATACCAACAGAGAAATAAACGAAGATTTGAATGTCCTTAGACATAATATCGAGGAAAGAACAAATCTGTTGCAGAGAAAGCTTAAGGAATCACAAATGCAGTTAGAGCATGCACAAGTCTCCATCGAAGCAAATGAAGAGAAGCAGAATATGTTAAATACTACCCGCATTGACATGGAAAATTTGATTGAGGATCTTAAGGGGAAGGTTTTGAAAGCTGAAGGCAGGGCTGATGCTGCTGAATCTAAGTGTAGTTTACTGACTGAAACCAATGTGGAGCTTACCGATGAGCTGAGTTTCTTAAGGGGCCGACTGGAATGTCTGACATCTTTGCATCAAGCTGATGAGGCAAAATTAGCAACTGAGAAGGATGTCAGAATGAGGGCTAAAGCTATTGCTGATCTGATTAAGAAACTTGCCTCAGAAAGAGAACGCCTTCAATTACAAGTAATGCCATATCCTATTTTCATCAATTTGACCATGAAAATCATTATGATCTCTTGTTTGTGTAGAAAGTCTGGGGCTACCATAATTGATTACCAAAGTTGGTTGTGAGAATCTTTTGACACTCGTTATTGTGGCCTTTGCTGAACTGAAGCACATCTTATTAAAGGCATTTTCTTCTGAAAATTTTTCATTATCCTTGCAGATATCTGCGTTAACAAAAACGAATAGATTCCTGGTGAACAAATACCTGAAAAGGAAGGTTAAAGATCCTTTTCTGACCAGTGAGAAAGGAAATTACAGTGAAAATGAGCACAAGATTTTCAGGGAATCAGGAGAGGGCTTAGCAGAACCATCAGCAATTGAAAATCAAGTGAGTCCTTTTGCTGTTTGTTTGATAAATTAAATTAGGTATTGAGCTCATGAGTTTTAAATTTGAATACACCGAAGACTTTTATTTTATTTGTCATGACTATTGGATCAGTAATTCTGTGTAGTAAATTTGGATTATGTTGCGTTAAGTATTGAAGGTATGAAATATTGCAATATCTTTCAAAAGAATTACATTTGTTAATCTCTGCTTTAGCATATATAACTAACAAGATTTTGACGATATTTTGCCCTAGAAATTTAGTATTGTCATATCTTTCAAAATATCATTCAATGCAATAACTTGACATTTGATTCTGTTACCAGACCAATGAATCAGCAGCAGATGTGTTTGCTTGTCAGAAAACCATGCAGAAGACTGTCAGTGTGGCAGATATCTCAGTTGAATCATCAGAACACGAGACTGTAAGAAACATCGGACTGACACAACTCAGTTTGAAGCACCTTCTCTTCGGGGTCATGATCATCATTGTCGCAGCTGTTGCTGCTTATCTAATTCAATCAGAAAACATCAATAGTTGAGGTTTCTCTGTTACTCGATCACATTAGTGCTAATGTAAGCTCACTCATGCTGATCCTTTTTTGTATTACATGTACAATGTGTCAATCTCTTTCATAAGCAGTTAATATAATCAACGCCTTCTCCACTTCTCTAATTTTATTAGTTTCCATTTTGGATGAGAATGGTCTAGCAATAGCCGGAATTAAGGTTACATATACTTCAATCAGCCTTGCACTGAATATGCCAGGTCACAAACCAAAATGATTCATGATCAACAATAGCCTGAATTAAGGTATCGAAGCAGATTTAGGTAAACTAAAGTTTGGCAAAAAAATGTTTGCAGATTCATTTGTCAAACCATTACTGATCCCAATTGGTTCTGTCTGCAGACATTCTGATTTTCTGATTTTAAATCATGAGAGGTTTAGCAGAATTGGTTTTTTTTTTTCCACCTAGTTTCTGATCCAAATTAGTTCTCTGCAAGGACGATTCTGATTCCGCTTCTAACAAGCATGAAACATTCCAATACGGTCCATTTCTTTTTACCAAAACTTTGCAGTTTCAGTTCTCAAATCGTTTCCGATCCAAATTGCTTCTCTGTGAACCGGCATGCTGGTTTCTGATTTTCGGTTGCAAATTAACAAACAAGGATCATTTGGATACTGATTCACTATTGATTTTGTTCTGAAGCCAAAGTTTAGCAGAAAATTTTTTGCAGCTTCAGCTTTCAGCCATTACTGATTCAAATTGGATCAACATCAAGGTCATGTCCAATCCATTTCATCTCCCCAATCAGTTCATCCAACAACTCATATATCTTTTCACTTCTTGGATGAGCTTTATCTCCGACAAGAAAAGCATGCATCTCATTCTTCACCTCAATCCAGCTGCAACCCGGCTCCTTCTTCAACCTGCTCCGCCTCATCATCTTCCTCAGCTTCGAGACATCGGTCCATCTCCCTGCCTCCGCATATATATTTGATAAAAGTACATATGCAGATGAGTCTTCAGGATCTAAATTCAGTATATTCCTTGCCGCTATTTCTGCAACTTCAACATCACCTTGAATCTTGCATGCACTGAGAAGAGTTCTCCAAATAATATCATCAGCTTCAAATGGCATTTTACTGATGACCTCTACAGCTTCATGAACTCCCCTTGTTCGCCCGATTAAATCCACCATGCATGAATAATGCTCAAGCTGTGGTTGTAACTTGTAATGATCAGTCATCATATTGAAGTACTGCTCGCCCACGTCAACCAGACCTACGTGCCCGCATGCCCGAAGGACTGCAAGAAATGTCGCATGGTTAGGTCTTACATTTTCTTGTTGCATCCTTTCAAACATGCAAATCGCTTCGGCTCCAAAACCGTGTAGTGAGTAGCCGCAAATCAAGGCATTCCACGAAACATAATCTCGTACTGCCATCTTTTCGAACATCAGAAGAGAATCCTGCATGTTACCGCACTTTGCATACATATCGACGAGGCTGCTCGATATGAAGACATCATTCTGTAATTCATCTTTGATTATCTTAACATGGATTTGCTTCCCAAGTTCAATTGTCACTAGATTTGCACAAGCGTCGAGAATTGTAGCGTATGTGAAATTATCAGGTTTCAGGCCGAGATTGAGCATCTTGAAGAAGAATTTCTGAGCTTCCTCACTCTGGTTCTGAAGTGAAAATCCTGATGTTATAGCATTCCATGAAATCATTGTCTGCATTTCCATTCGGTTGTGGAGCTTCATAGCTTCTTCCATGGCACCACACTTGCAGTACATGTCAACAAGAGCACTGGCAACGAATGATTCAAAACCAAGTCCGCACTTGATGATCTTGTCATGAACCTTGACGCCGAAATCCAAAGACTCGAGACTTGCACAAGCTTTAAGAACACTACCATAAGTGAACTCATCAGGCTCCATACCGCACCGCAACATCTCAGCGAAACAAAACAATGTCTCCTCACACTGCTCGTTCTGCTCAAGTGCTGCAATGATAGCATTCCAAGAGACGGCATCTCTCCTGTTCATCTCCTCGAATACAATGCGAGCTTCGGTTAAAGCTCCACATTTTCCGTACATATCCGAAATAGCATTGCTCACACAGATATCTGAACTCAAACAAGTCTTGATAGCTAAACAATGTGCCTGTGAACCTTGCAAGTACTCTCTAGCCTCAGCACAAGCACTGAAAATACCCGACAAGCTAATCTCATCGACACCAATACCAAACCTATTCATTACCCGAAACAATTCCAGAGCCTTGAGACCTTGGTTATTCCGCACGCAACCAACGATAATGGCATTCCAAGCCTGCAACGTACGAGTTGGAAGAGTTTGAAATACTCTCAGGGCATCATCCAAGCTATCGCTCTTCGCATACATATCAAGAATAGCAGTCCCCACCACAATATCAGAACCGAAACAATTCTTCAGAGCATGCCCATGGATCTGCCTCCCAACTTTTGCAGACACCAATGCTGCACATGATCTCAAAACACTAGCATAAGCCGACTGGCTCACCGCCGGTCCTTCCCGCTGCATACTGACAAACATTCGCAATCCTTCTACATGCTCATCATTCTGAACACAACCGGCAATTGCCGCGCTCCAAGTAACCCAATTCTTCTCCGGCATTTCATTGAAGAACTGAAGTGAATCACAAAGGCACTTGCACTTAGCATACATATCAACAACAGCGCTACCTGTCACGACATCAAAATCCAATCCCATTTTCACAACCAAGCAGTGAATTTGAACTCCAATCTCATATCCCTCCAACAAAGAACACGCTTTGAGGACAACGGCGAACGTTGTTCGATCCGGTTGAATCCTGTTGCATTGTTGTCTCATTGCCGAGAAAAAGCTTATAGACTCCCAAGCATCTCCATTCTGCAAATAACCAGCAATGACAGTGTTCCAAGAGATAACATCTCGTTCAAGCATAGAATCAAACAGTGAGCGTGCAATGTTAATCAACCCAGTTTGCAAGTACCCAGAAATCACTGCATTCCAAGAGATTATATCTCTGTGAGGCATTTCATCAAACACTTTGCGAGCAAGGTCGAGAAGGGAGCAACGCACGTACATGTGGATCAAACAGTTGGATACGAAGATGGTCGGAGAGAAGCCGGAGATGATCATTTGAGCGTGGGCTTGTTTTCCGGCGTTTGATCGCTGGGACCTGGAGCATTCTTGGAAGATGTGGGAGAAGGTCTTCCTGGGTGGAAGAGAGGTTGATGAGAATAGGCGTCCATGGCGAAGGTTTGGAGAGATGGAAGAGAGGAGCTTGGTGAGAAGGGGAAGGAGGAGAGGTGTGAACGCCATTGATGTTCAGAAGCCATTAAAAAGCTCGAGTTTTTGAAGCTTTCTTCTTCTTTCTTTCTTTCATTCGATTTTTTTTGCTGCCCACCCCCTGAAAACTAGTGAAATTATTTATCACCTCTGAATTTCAGAAATATTTTATAATTTTTTTTTTGTTTTAAATAATTTTTAGATTAATTTTCTTCATGTTTTTAATGGATTGAGTTATATATAAATTAATGATTTATTTAAGAAAAAAACTTTTTATGAAAACATAGCTTCTTTATTGCATATGTAATTGTGGAAGATTATATATGTATTTATTTTTAATTAAAATCTTATGATTTTTTTTATATCAAAATTAAGTATATATTTATTTTTTTTATTTGAAAAACTATGATTGCAATGGTATATTTAATAGTTTGAAAATGAAAATTATAGAAAAATAGTTGATCGAAATTTTAATAAAGAATATGAAAAAGACATAAAATGGAATCTTGAAGTTTTAAATTATTTGTTGATATAATATTTCTATATTACATCCTTTTATAGAAACCATATTTTTATAAAGTTTAGAAATCATTATTATTTGTTCATAGACTTTTACAACTAGAAACCACTCAAAAATTTTATTAAAAAAATATACAGCAAATCTCATGGACTCTATTCTCTTCATGTTAGAAAAGAGACAATGAGGATAAAATTTTGTTTTATTACCTAATTTTAATTAATTTTTAATCATAAAATATATAAGTAAATAGAACAATACATAAGAAAGTATAATTTTTAACTATCAACCCAATTTATGAGATTCAACCTGCATTTTCATTTTTTGGAACATAATTAAATTTTCCATTTATTCCCCTAAGTTACTAAGACGAAAGAAGCCAACTAGAGAACTCAATTACAACATTAGTTATCCTAAAGAGCTGACAATTGATATCAGTTTCAGATAAGCCCATATTTTATCATTGTCTAGTTGTGCCGTCTGAATGAATGACACACATCTTATATACATCTTTAGGGTGACACTTGTTTTTTTTTTTTTAACCTTTTTAGCGTGAGTGATCCTAAAAACCTGATCATCAATACCAGCTTTAATAAGCTCATATTTAATCACTGTCTAATTGTGCTGTCTGAATAAATGACATGAATCTTATTAGTCTTCACAATGCCACTTGTATTTTGTTTTTTTTTTTATCATTGTAGCGTGAGTGATCCTAGAGACCTGACCACCCAGTTAGGGATGGCAACATGTTGGATCTGGTGCGGGTTTTATTATATCCGTACCAGTACCCACTACCCTGTTAGTATACTCAAACCCGAACCCGAACCCGACGGGTTTTAAAAACCCCAACCCACACCCGTACCCGATGGATAATCGGGTACCCACGGGTATACCCGCCCACGCCCCATATTAAAAAATTTAATAAAAAATATATTTTTTTATAGAAAAATAACTTAAAAGTAATTATAATTTTTTTATAAAATAAAATAAAATTATTATAAAATTACAAGACTAAACAAAGAGGAAAAATAAAAAACCCTAAATTATTAAGTTGTAGAACATTGTGGGCTCCTTTCTTTCCACCCGGCCTTTAATTGGTATTGACCGGTTGAAAAGCATGGATCACAAATCAAAATTTAATTTTTTTTTTATATTTCAGATGATTGCGGGTTCATAACTCCTATTAGGGGGCAAGCCCCCAATATTAATTACCCCAAACAATGTCATGGGAACCTCCGATTAAGAAACAAGTGTGAATGAGAAGTAACTAAATAAACATGATAATTTTTTTATATTTAATTTCAAAGATGCATGCGAATACATGATCGTAGACAAGAATACAAAAGAAAAGAGCTATTCTCTAAAAGAGCTTAACAAGAGATTTTTTTAGAAAGAGCTATTTTTATCATGCTCTTCAAAAATTTATTTTTTAGCTGGCGCTCTTAGCTCCTATACTGAAAGTGTGTCAGAAGATCCTTTTAGCTTTGTGGATGTAGCTCTCCTCAATTTCTTTTTTTATGTGGGTTTTGTGTCTTGAAACATAGCTTAGTCCAAGTCGCAGCCCACTCTACATTTTACTGAGTTGCCCTACTTGGCCACTTTTTGCTTCTTTTTATCGTCAAGACCCTTGGCTCTTTACGCTTGTAAAATCTCCGGGTTCCTCGACTTGTGAAACTCCCTCAAGTCTTTGGCTTCTTAGTACTTTAAAACTTCAGAGTTGCATTTGTCGTTTACATGATGCATTTAGGTCTTAGCTCTTCAATGCTTTTGAGCCTTGACCATTTGATTTTTTTTAAAGTCGTGACCTTTAACATGGCTAGGTCATTAACTTGATAATTTTTGACTTGATTTTTAAAATGATCCTCAAACTCTGAAAGAGATCTTATAATGGGCTTAGAAAAAAATCTTTGCCAACTCAACCTTTTTCAATGAATGTTGACTGAAACATTTTTTTGGTGAAAAATTTTCATTCCTTTTTTTATTCATCATCATTTTTTTCTCCGTGAAATTTTCATTTTTTTAACTCTTCCTTTCATTTCAAGAATACTTTTCATTGCACCTCTTTTCACTCCAACGAGTGTCAAAAGACCTCCAAGTGAGTTTCAAGAAAATCTTTGTCAACTCTTCTCTTTTTTTTTATGAGTGTTGACGAGAGATATTTTTTTGTGAACTTTTCATTCATTTTTTTTTTATCACTTCAAGGAATTTTTTATTCTTCTTTTCATTTTACTTTTTTACTCCAATGAGTGTCAAAAGACCTCAAAGTGAGCTTGAAGAAATGGTTTGACTTTTTTTATGAAAAATTTCTCTTTACCCCAAAAGTGTCAAAACTTCAAGGTGGAATTAGAAAAAATTATGAAAAATTTCTCGTTACCCCTAGAAAGTCGAGACTTCAAGGTGGAATGAGAGAAATTTCATGAAAAATTTCTCGTTACCCCTAGGAAGTCAAGACTTCAAGGTGGAATGAGAGAAATTTCATGGAGAATTTCTCGTTACACCAAGAAAGCCAAGGCTTCAAGGTGGAATGAGAGAAATCATAAAAAATTTCTCGTTACCCCTAGGAAGTCAAGACTTCAAGGTGGAATGAGAGAAATTTCATGGAAAATTTCTCGTTACCCCAAGAAAGCCAAGGCTCAAGGTGGAATGAGAGAAATCATGAAAAATTTCTCGTTACCCCCTAGGGAAGTCAAGACTTCAGGTGGAATGAGAGAAATTTCATGGAAAAATTTCTCGTTACTCCCAAGAAAGCCAAGGCTTCAGGTGGAATGAGAGAAATCATGAAGAATTTCTCGTTACTCCCAAGAAAAAGCCAAGGCTTCAGGTGGAATGAGAGAAATCATGAAGAATTTCTCGTTACTCCCAAGAAAAAGCTCAAGCTTCAGGTGGAATGAGAGAAATTTCATAGAAATTCTCACTCCCAAGAAAAAGTCAAGCTCCAGGTGGAATGAGAGAAATTTCATAGAAATTTCGTTACTCCCAAGAAAAAGCCAAGGCTTCATGGTGGAATGAGAGAAATTTCATAAGATTTTTTAGATAGGAGGCCTTACAAGAATAAAATTACCAAAATACCCCCACTCAAATTCATCCTTTACTCTTTTTTTTTTCTCATTTTTTTACTCTCTGCTTTTTAACCCATCCTTTCATTTTCCCATATTTTTCCTTCTTCTCTTATTTTACTCACCCTTCTATTTTTTTCCATATTTTTTTCCTTCTCTCTCAAACTCACCCTTCCATTTTTCCATATTTTTTTGTCTTCTCTTAACTCATCCTTCTTTTCATTTTTTTCCATCTTTCTCTACTCACCCTTCATATATTTGTTTTTTTATCATTTTTTTTCTCTCACCTCTTTTTACCGCGAAATGCCCCTCACCAATAAACTTCTCCTCCATATATCTTTTTTTAAAAGAAAATATCATCATTCTAAAAAAAAAATCAAATATGGGGACATAGCAAAATAAGACACAGGGCCTAAACTAATTTTGAAAGGAGCATGCTTGGAGTTTCTAACCATGATAATAATAATAATAAAAACTTTGCAAGGAGATAAGTAAAAAAAAAAACTAGGGAGAAGATAAAACTAGGGAGAACCACATGCAAGCTACTGCCAACTAAGACTACAGTTGCTCTCAGATCTAAATGTACTCTTTAAAAAAAACAACAATGACTGCAGTTCTCTGTCCTCGATTCTGGCATGCTAATCTTCAATCTTTTAGACAAGGCTATCAGCACGGGACCGGGATCATGGCTTAACCGATGGTTCATTCTCTTTCATTCTCTTGTAGGGGCATAGAAACGTAAAACACCCGGTTCGCACTGGGAGGAGGGAGTTCATCTTATTCCCGAAGCCTCGAGAATTTGGATCACCGTGGGGGACAAAGATTAGAACCTGAACTCGGGGTAGGAGATGACGGCCTTAACACGTAGTTTGTCGATCTCCGGATTCCACAAGGCCGTCATAACCATCACCGATTGACGACGGCTTCAACCACGTGCTCGGGCCGAGAGAGGAAGAGAGAAAAACACGGAAAAAGAGAGAGAGAGAGAGAGAGAGAGAGAGAAGTTCATGCTCATTCATGTGCGTGCATTTACTTATCTTTTAAAAATGCATAGGGCATGAACGTGCATTGTTTCTTTTTATTATTCTTTTTTTCCCGCTAAAAAAAGCAACGCATGCAAGGATGAACATGCATGAGTTCCTTTTTTTTTTTAAATGCATGCATGAATCATATGTACGTGCACATAGTTTTTTTTATACGAGCAAGGATTTATGTACACATGCATATTTTTTATTAATCCATGCAAAGGATTATATATAATAACGAGATTGAAAAACATGGTACCTCTTCTTTCCCTCGTCCACTTGTTAAATTCTCTTTGTTTTTCTTCCTTCTCCTCCTCTTCTTCTTCCCTTCTTTTGTCTCTCCTCCTGCTCTGTCTCTCCTCTCTATTTTCTCCCCGCTTTTCTTTTTCCTTTTTTTTCTTCCGCCTTCTGCTCTCTCTTTTTTCGCCTCTCCCAAAAATCCTCAATACCCCGAAGAATCTCCAACTACCGGGAGAGATTTTCTTTTTTTATTATTATTATTTTTTTTTTAAATTTTGAATTCAAAATTCCGATCCCTATCCATAATCTCCTTTTTTGTATTTATTATTATTTTATTTTTATTTATTTATTTATTTTGAATTTCCTCTCTTTTTATTATTATTCATATATATATATATATTAAATTTCAAACGAATATATATATATATATATTCTCTTCCTCTTCTTTTTTTCCTTCTTTTTTTTCTTAAGCATCCTGTTCTCCCCAAAAATCCTCAACACCCCGTAAAAATCCTCAATCACGTGAGAATTTTTTCAAAAATTTAATTTTTTTCAATTCTTATCACTTTGAATTTAAATTCTTTTTAAACTTCAAACTCCCTCTTTTTCCCTCTCTTTTTATTCATTTTCATTTTTTTTAATATCTTATTATTATTTTTTATTTCAATTATAAATTCCTAATAGAATTAGGAATTAAAAGAAAACCATATAAACAAATGCCCCTCTTGTAGCTTCCTCACACACAATAGTTGAGGGAGGAAGGTACAAGTATTTCTCAAACTTCAAAAAAATTTTTCAAATCTCACTTTGAGATCATTTTTTTAAAATCCCATATTGAATGATATTTTCCTCAATTTCCCCAATTTAGAAACTTTTTCCTTTTCTTCTTTTTCAACCAAAACTTTGACTTCATATGCAGCTTTTTTCCCTTTTTCTACTTTTATAGAATTTTCTTCTGTTTTCTTTCTATTTTCTTTCTCTTTTTTGTTTGTTTGTTTGGTTTTTTTTTTAGTTTGTTGCACTTCAAACATGATTTCGACCATCCAACTCAAAGAAAAAAATATTCTATGAGTCTATTCATGAGTACCAGGAAAGATTTAGCCACCGATCATCAACTTAAAGATCAACAATGGAGACCGCAATGTTTAACAAAAATTTGACTTGAACTTATAAATTTCTATGAGAGGTAAATGGACCTCAACCTCAATCTCCACCGCTCATATTGACTATTGTCATGTGTTTATCATGTGGTCAAAATTTCATGAAGATTAGAGTCGATCCGGATACCCGATGAGCTACTTGATGAAAAACAACATTTGTATTTGAAAAACTCATGATTTTTTTTACCAAAAATCCCTCATTTCCTTGATTTTTCTTAGAATCATATCTTTATTCAACTTGATAAAGAAAAACAACATGATGGAATTTATGTTTTGCCTCAAGAAGCATCTATCACGCTCGACCAATCTTGCTCAAACAAGAGCATTGACGCTCCGTCATAGACAAACACAAATTTTTTCCTTCTACAATGCGCTTTTTATTCAAAAAGAGAAACAAGATAATAGAACTCGTAATTTGCCTCGAGAAGCATGTACTATGCTTTGACCAACCCGCTTCAAACAAGAGCACTGGACATTCCGTCATAGACAAACACAAGTTTTTCAAATCATGCATTACATATACATCACGGATAATATTTTTTCAAAAAACGCGCATTGATGGGTGGCATAGGGTCTCCTTCCATCGAGCGCCGACTAGCTCGATAAGCCCCACCTTCGTAGATCTACCTCTATAATATATGGGCCTTCCCTAATTTGACTTGAATTTGCCCCTCAAAGATGCTTGTTGGTGATGATTGGTCTTCTTAACACCCATACCATCTCTCCTTTCTCGAAAGTTCGATCGAGCCATCTTATTGTAAGCTCGAGCCATCCTTGCTTTGTAGACTTCAAGATTTTGTTGGGCCTCTAGCCTTCTTTCATCTAAAAGCATCAAGCTCATCCAAACGCAAGTTTAACTCTATCTTCATTTGTGAGTTCATTTTGTAAGGCAATTCTTAAAGATGGAATTTGACTTCAAGTGGAAGAACAACTTCCTGCACCAAATACCAACGAGTATGGTGTTGATTGAGTCGGTGTTCGATACGTTGTTCGGTATGCCCATAAAACTTCAGGAAGCCTTTCGTGCCAATCCCTTTGACTTTTCGAAACTGCTTTCTTCAACAATTTGATATTGTTTTATTGAATGCTTCAAATGAAGACCATTTGTTCTAGCATTATAGATAGAGGAATACCTCCAATCTATTTTTGTGATGTTGAGCAAACCTTCCAACCTTGAAACTTTTGAATGCTCGCCTGCTGTCGAGATGATCCTTCTAGGCGTCCCAAATTTATATAGCACATGATCTTTGAAGAATTTGATGATGTTTTCTCGCCTTTACTTCCTTTTAAAGGAATGGCTTCCGCCCAATCGTGAGAAATAGTCAAATGGCAGCCCAATATAAAAGCGATGCCCTCTTGATGATGGTGGCTCAATAGGGACCCTATCACATCGCCCCCCACATCTCGAAAGGCCATGAAGAGATTGTAGGGTGTAAAGGATTGGGGTGTTGATGAATGAAATCCCCATGGGCTTGGCATAGTTTGCACTCGCTCTTGCATATTGTAGGCAATCGTTAATCATGCTCGGCCAATAGTACCCAATATGTTTAATCTTCAACCGCATCTTCGGGTCCCCTGACCGGTGAGCTCCACAAATACCGAATGGACTTCATGCATGACTTCTTCGGACCCTCCTTCGAGAGACATCTTAGCAGTGAGTTGATCATATGATCTTCGATAGAGAACATCATTAACAAGGGTAAACCTCATCGCCTCTTTTCTTTTAATCACAGTAGCTCGAGACTTTTCATCTGGGAGCTCGCCATACTTCAAGTATTTAATGAAAGGCTCTCTCCAATCATCTTCAACCACTGTCAGAATTTCTTCTTTTTTGAGCTTCTTGTTTTCGAATTCTTCATCAAAGCATGAACTTAGCACTCGCCTGCTTTCGAATGGTGACTTGGATCTCCTCTTGATCCGGATCACCCAACTCTTTTGCCAATTTGGCTAAACTATCTCGCTTCCATTAATCGACCTGAAACTCTCTCCACCTTTAACATCGTGAATTTGCTTCAACAATTCAATAACTCTCTCGATGATACTCGAAGGAGTTCTAGCTTATGAGTCTTGAAAACTTCCTTCAACCTCGATTTATAATGAGTTGTGAATCGCCATATATATGCAAGCTTTGAATCCCCATACTCGACCGCTAGCTCCAATCCAAAGAATAAGAGCTTCATATTCTCGCTTCATTGTTAGTACATGGCTTTGACAAAGAAAGAGAGTATCTTAGGATCCCACCTTCGGGAGAAATGAAGATGAGTCCAATACCAGCTCTAACTTGAGGGAATTTTTAGGGTCTAATAGCTCGGTTGTATCGAAGAAGCTCCATCAAGTACATCTCGCCAACATTGTTTTCCCTCTTCAATTGCCAAAGTCTCTTCATCAGGGAGATCACATCTCAAGGGAGATTCATCGGGCAAAGGATGCGCCGCAAGAAAATCTGCCAATGCTTGACCTTTGATTGCTTTTTGTGGAGTATAAGTTATGTCGAACTCCATGAGTATCAATGCCCATTTCGCCAATCTTCCAAAGAAGTAGTGGCCCTGGTCATCAAATACTTGAGTGGGTCTATTCTTGAGATAAGAATAACTTTATGTGAGAGCAAATAATGCCGAGCTTCTTTATCGCAAACACCAAGGAGAGACAGTGCTTCTCTATTGGTGTATATTTGTTTTCAAGACCCACCAACATTCTACTAAGATAGTATAGGGCATTCTCCTTCCTTCTTCATTCTCTTGGGCTAGTAGAGCTCCAAGAGATCCATCCAAGGCCGTAGTATAATATCAATGGCTTTCCTGCAATTGGTGCCGCTAACACTGGGGATTCAGTAAGTAGCGCTTGATTTCTTCAAAAAGCAATTTGGCATTCATTGTCCCACTTAAAAGGGAGCATCCTTTTTACCAACTTTGAGAACGGCTTGCACCGCCTCGAAAGATTGGCGATGAATCTTCGGATATAGGCTAGACGTCCTTGAAAGGACCTCACCGCTTCAATGTCTTTGAGGTGGCATTTCTATGATTGCCTTAATTTTGAAGGATCAATCTCTATTCCTCGGTGCCTCACGATCTAATCCAAGGAATTTTTCCGCACAATACCCCAAATGCACATTTCATAGGGTTCATCTTCAAGTTATATTTCCTAATACGATCGAACACCGCTCTTAAGTCATTAAGGTGTTGATCTTTTGATTGTGTCTTCACCACCAAATCATCTACATAGCACTCTACGACTTGGTGAATCAAATCATCAAAAAATTTTGTCATGGCTCTTTGATATGTTGCCCCTCGCGATTCTTTGAGTCCAAACGGCATAACTTTTGTAGCAAGAGATGCCTATTGGTGTCCTGAACGCTAAAGATGCTTTTTCATCCTCCGGGATCCATCTTGATTTGGTTGTACCCAGAGAAACCATCCATGAAAGAAAAACATCTCATAAGAGGAAGTGTTATCAATCATGATCTCCATAATGTAGTGGAAAATCATCCTTTGGGACATGCTTTGTTTAAGTCCCTAAAGTCCACACATATTCCGATTTGCCCATTCTTCTTCTTGACTGTGCACTATGTCGGGCAATCCAATTAGGGTACTTTTTCCTCCCTTATGAAACCAGACTTTTCGATTAGTTTCTTGGTTTCTTCAATGACGCCTCCTCCAGATCAAACTTCATCTTCCTTGGTGCTTGTTTTACTGGTGGAAAACTTGGGTCAATGGCGAGCTTATGCACTGCTACTCCTGTGTCAAGCCCTGGCATCTCCTTATAGCTCCACGCAAAATAGTCAATATACTCCACAAGAATGTTTTGAATGGCTTCTTTCTCTTCTTGAGCTAGTTGTGCACTTAAAAAAGTGGGTTTAGGATCGTCCCCTCACTTCCCAAGTTGATTTCTACTAACTCATCAATTGTAGCTTGACCTCCATCTTCAAGTTCGAGGGTGCATCCTTCAATTTT
Source organism: Dioscorea cayenensis subsp. rotundata (assembly GCF_009730915.1). Lineage (NCBI taxonomy): Eukaryota > Viridiplantae > Streptophyta > Magnoliopsida > Dioscoreales > Dioscoreaceae > Dioscorea > Dioscorea cayenensis. Next base: position 1,077,741 of record NC_052486.1, on the reverse strand, counting down.
TATATCTTTCATGAGGTGGTCATCTCGATACTTCTTCACCTGGATCTTCATCTCCTGCATCCCGACCCTTCAATAGTCGACACCATGCGACATTCACATATTTGCTCATCTTGAAACCCAAGACCCCTCTTGCTCAAGCCTCTGGCCTTGCATAGCAATCTTGAAAGGATGCCAAAGCTTCTCAAAGAGAATATGCCTGCCTCTTGAATGCTTCAAACTAACCCCAAACTTGCTTTTATCAACTTTCTTAGCTTAGGAGGATAGTAGTTTGAATCCTCAAAGGCCAAGGTTCTTCATCTTCCATCGGGTTTGCTCATCAAAATATCTTCATCATCAGATTTATTGGGATCAGACTTATAGAAGAGAATCCCTCTCTCCTCTTGATGGCAAGAAGGCACATAAAAGGTAATGAGTCATTCTACTGAGTTAACATGCGACTCATCCAGTAGCTTTTGTAAAGGCCTTCCCAGATTCTTGTAACATACGAGAGCTTTCAACCGAACTTCATCATCATCATCTTCTGCTTTTAATTGGTAGAAATGAAAGTTCTTCTCCGTCGTAACCATCACTTCCAAAAATATCGGCTCCTCTTGTGACGACAAGCAGCTTGAGTGAGCCGACTTTGTATGTCTTCATGATCTTTTCTTCTTCGAAGACTCCGGATCACTTCCAAAGTGCGGCTTCAAAGGCGTAAATGAAACCCTTCTTCCGAGTGAGCTTGGTAGTTTTAGTAACTCTCATAAGAGCGCATCTTTGGTCATGAGAAAGCTTGCCCCCTTTTGGTGTATCCACAAAAATATCTTGCATCCCTCATAGTTGATTTCATGCACACCAAACGGTTGAATCTCACCATCTATGCGGTATACATCATCATCCTTCACGTACTTCAAACATTGGTGCAAAGTGGAAGGAACCACATAATTTTCATGCGAGCCATGGTCTTCCCAACAATGCTCTATAGGAAGCATCCGTGTTGATAACATGAAACTTCACATCCGACGCCGCCTTTCCCAATCTTAAAAAGGGAGAGTAATCGACCCAAGGGCTTTTTGACTATGCTCGTTAAAGCCTTGACCACAATCTTTTCACGATGCAGGTGATATGTCTCCAACGCCAAGGCATGCAAAAGTCTTTAGTGTCATCAGACGCATCGATGAGCTCTGGATCAATGAGGATTCGGGTTGACCCTTGTCCCATCACAAGACCCAAGAATATATAAGGGCCTATTGTGCTCCTTTGTCTCCCAACAACAAGTCCTTCTCTCGAGAAATTAATCTCCGAGAACCAAATGCGTAGAGAGCTTCTGTCATATGAGCTTCAACAAAATAAGCTTGATAATCTTCTGGGTTTTGCAAGACATGAATCAATGTGTCTCTGAGCTCCTGCGACATCATCAGCGCATCAAAAACACTTAGTTGAGCTGAATCTTCTTCAAGTGGGCAGAATATTGTAATCTTGTGTCTTCAAGTAGAAGTCTTCCGTGGTTGCACAATATCTTCATTAACATCAATCACTTTCTCTTCCCTTTATCTTTAGTGCCACGTGCTTTGCTCGAGAAGCCTTCGCGACGCTGTTAATCATCTCGAGGCTCCTCCTCCCTCATCTTGGTGGATACACCCATTATCATGCCTTCCCTTTGATTGTCAAGGCATAGCATGTACCGACATCCTCAAAAATACTCCTCGTAGGCTTACTAGCACCGACTTGAGTACTTTCTCATAACCAGCTCTTGAAACCATTGCAATCTTCCAATGTATGCCCTATCAAATGATGAAAAGGACAATACTTAGGATGATTTTTAATATTTATAGTAACATCCCTTTTCTCCTTTAGAAGCAATAACCCTTCCTCCGCCATTTTCCCAAATAATTCTTGAATTTTATCTCTTCTTATGGAGAAGCTCCCATCACTTACATCGCTTAGAAGATGAGATGCTCTTCCCTTCCTCCATGTCAACTCTTCCGATCTTCACTATGGTGAAGATGTGTCTCCTCTGACAAAAAGAAAGATTCACTAGGTTCCATGATCCCGCACTCATTCCAAGGGGCATCACCATCCGGAATATGTGGCTTTCGATGAGTGAGGTCATATGCCACCTCTTTGATAAAGGATCGAATCTCTTCATATGGCATCACCTTTCAAGTATTTTATACTTAGGTGCTCTTCTTGATTTCTCTCTTTGGATAACGCCGGTTTGCTTTGATAAGATTGTGTTGAAGCTTCCTCGCGAACCTCGCATTCGCCTATCCGAACCCTTTCCTTAAAAAGCTTGTTTCTTTTTCTGCTTTTTACTCACATATGGTCTCCATGTCGATCATATAACTGCTCAGTACAGAAATCATCCTCATCCGATAGTAGAGCTCAAGTTCATCTTCATCATCAACATCATCCCAAGCTTCTTCTTCATATATGGTAATAACTCGACAAGTCTCAACCATGGGCTCTTCATCTTGAGACTCGCTCAAGTCTCGAGAGTAGCTCCTCGACCTCATCAGAAAATAATCACCCAATGTAATTAGGGCTCTCTCCTTTGTCGATAATCTTCCAAGGAGTCAATATATTCCTCAATAATTGACTTCTAGTAATGGAATTCAAAGCAGGCTTCACTTGCTCTCGCTTTCTTTTCTTGTTCTTGATCTTTTTATTCTTCTTAGACTTTTTGTTTGGGCTTCCTCATCGGGTTCTCGAGCTCTCCGCCACTTGATACTGTGGAGCCTCCCAACTCTTCAACATTTTTCTTGACTTCTTTGAGATGAAAATTTCCCATAAGCCTTCTGGAACTCCAAGAGGAGCAGGCTCCTTGGGAACTTGAGATCCTCCCTCGCCCTGTAGTGCCTCCTGATATGTCGTGATCTTGCCCCCACAAAGTTTCTTCTTGTAGTGCAATCGACACATAGTTGGTATGCTCGTTGGTTGGTCGAGCAACACATTTTTAGATAAAGTAATCTTCCCTTCTTGACATCGACACTCAATCCAATCTTTAAATACATAGCGCTCTCAATCGAATGACCCAATATTCTGTGGTATGGATGTAAATTTAGCGATCCTTTCTTGTCTCGCTTTCCTTCCGTCGCTTGCTTTTCTCCCGCAACTACAAACCCACCTTCAACGCATCTTTGAATATTTTCACTCACTTTGTCCTCTTCTAGCGAATACTTTTACTCATCCTCTCTGAAGAGAACTTATAGGCTTGGGCGGTTCACTTCCACTCCCAAGTGATGGTGGTTTCTGCTTATCATAATTTCGTCGATGTAGTGCCTCCCTTCACCTTATCACCGCGAAAGGCTACACGCTTAACACCTGCCCCGTCTTTCTTGGCTTTCTTCGTCTCACTCTAGTGGGTTGTACATCGCGATACCACCCCTCGACTAGTTCTTTCTCCAACTCGACTGGAGAGATTAAGTCTCGAAGGTATGAATATCTGGATGAGCTCGAGAAATGGAGCCATCCAATTATCACATATTCCCCACCAATAGCCCCACCGCATGCATCCGATCAGTGGTTGCTCACACACTGATGCCTGTTGCGCCCATCTCATCACATTAATCTACGACTTTCCATCCTTGTTCTGCTTTGTGTTAGCCAAATCAGACTATAGTGATTTTATCAAGAATCTCACCGAACCGACGCTAAAGGAGTCCTTCATCTGCTGCTATGTCTGAATAGATTCAGTCGTAGGTTCTGCATACCATTCAAAAGCCACCCCAGCTTAAACTCAGCGGCAAATTGTCTTAACAACAAAGATGGGTTGCTGCTTCAGTCCCCACTACGTCAAGTATGAAATGAGCTAAATGTTGATCGTGGTTCCTAAGCCGTTAAACCGCTTTGAACTTGGGGAACATCAGATCCCTTTAGGATAAGTTTTCACTTGATCATGAAAAGCTTGAGGAGCTTTGTCACCATCACTTTCAGCGTAGCACCCTTTGGCTTCTGCTTTTAATTGCGCAAAGAACTATCTTTGTACTTCCTTTCTCGAGACATCATCGGCTCCAGCACTCGCTGATGTTCCACTTTTGCTCATGCAACCCAAGAACTTCTTCTTCATCATCTTCCCTTCCCGGGATAACTCAGACGGATGGTGCTTGCTCTATGAACCCTTTGAATTATCATGGGAGCATGTTCTCGACTCGATTACTCAAACGAAAGATCACACTCAGCTAAAGATGCAACAACCGCATCATAGATATGTGATCTTTCTCTCGCTGATCCAATCGCTTTCTTTAATCTTGCAAACACCGGATCTTTTGCTTTCGATGTAAAAATAAGGTTGTCATCTTCTTCCTCACTTGAATCATTATTCCTCCCAGGAGGAGTTTCAAACCCACCGCCACTGGGTCGATGATTTGCCTTTCTTGTGCCCCTTTCTTGTAATACTTGATCAAAATCATCTTCGCTGCATGCCACTCTGTACCAACTCGTTGTCTTCTTCTCAGCCCCTAGCGAGGGACGCCTGTTCAAAAGTGGGTGTTCAAACCCTTCAAAGAATCACATCGCGATAGAGGTGTACTTCTAGATCCTCCATTTCTTCATCCGGTTTCCTCTATCCACCGAACCTCGAACGACGAGCAGAGGGTGTGGTCCTTCTCAGAAGCTTCGCTTTCTTCCGGGTATGGCAAGTCCCATCGAATATGGGAAGCTCGCGACTTTGAAAGTAAGTTCTTTTCCTTAGATAGAACTCTCCTGTCATCCTTTTCCGCTCAGAGCTTCCGTAGGAGGTGTAGTTATCATAAATCTTCTTGGAAAAAGTGCTCTTGAATCGAGGACTTCGTGGCCCTCGCCTCCCTTCATCATCACTACTTTTGCGAAGACTCAAGCTCACCAAGAGTGGAGTTCCTCCTTCACCATTCTCGTGAGGTGCCAAAGAGTTGGTAAATGAATTTGAAGAGCCATCTCCCGAGCCTTGAACAAGACAAAACTCGCCTTTCCTCCGAGGTGAGGGTGTCTTCCTCTTGGTCACCCTGGACGTCCCATCATAAAGGATTTTGTTGAGGGTAACTTTGGCTTCTGAGGATACCACTCTTTCTCCTTCACCGTGATTTTGAACGGAAGGTTCTTCTTCGCCCTCTCCTCCCTTAATGCTCATGAATTTCTTTCGAAAGGTGAGTTGGTCATACATGATGTTTTAGCAAAGAATCGAGCATCCTCTTCGACCCTCAAAGCAGTGGTATAACATCTCTACCGTCGTCCCCTCGATGGCAAGCGTGACTTTGAACCCCGCCAGGATGACGCTGGCTTTGGCACGAAGTTGACATATTCCAACAAATCCCAAATTTGATCTCACTCCAAGAACGCCTAATGTACACGTACATAAGGAAGCTTCCACTTGAGCGCCCTTCACCAAGGAAAAATGCATGATGCAACAGATTGTTGGTGTTGTTTGTTGCGTGCCATCAGAAAAACCTCACAGAAGGAAAACATCGTGCTAACAACACCTGTGATTTTTGTTTTTTATCTACTACTTTCTCATTCACACTTTGTTTCAAAGACGGGAGGAGAAGTTAGTCCCACCGGGCGCTGTTGACTTTTAGGGTCCTTTTTCTTTTCCACGCCGCCTTGATTAGGATCGACCGTTGAAAAGCATGGATCACAAATCAAAATTTAATTTTTATATTTCAAATGATCATGGGTTCATGATTCTATTAGGGCAAGCTCCCTACTATTAATTACCCCCGCATAATGTCATGGGAACCTCCGACAAGAAACAAGGTGTGAATGAGAAGTAAATCTGAGTAAACATGATAAATATATATTTTATTTCAAAGATGCATGCGAATACATGATCATAGACAAGAATACAAAAAGAAGAAAGCTATTCTCTAAGAGAGCTTAACAAGAGATTTTTAGAAAGAGCTATTTCTATCACGCCTTCAAAAATTTATTTTTTTAGCCCCAGCGCCTTAGCTCTTATAACGAAGTGTCGTCAAGATCCTTTAGCCTTTAGTGGATGTAGCCTCTCAATTTCTATGTGGGTTTGTGTTTCAACATAGCTAGTCCAGTCATCACCACTCTACATTTACGAAGTTGCTTACTGCACACTTTTGGTTTCTTTTATCATCAAGACCTTGCCTTTGCGCTTGTAAAACTCTCCGCCTCGACTTCAGAAACTCCTCAAGTCTTGGCTTCTGAGCACCTTTTAAAACTCGTGAGTTGCATTTTGTCGCTTATATCGACGATTTGAGGCCTTAGCTCTTCAACGCTTTCGAGCCTCGACCATTTGATTTTAAAGTCGTGACCTTTAACATGGTTAGGTCATTAACTTGATAATTTTGACTTGATTTTAAAACGATCCTCAAACTCTGAAAGAGATCTTATAATGGGCTTAGAAAAATCTTTCGCCAACTCAACTTTTCTAACGAATGTCGACGAGAAGCATGTTTTTAAAAATTTTCATTCATATTCATCATTTTTCTCTCTCTGGAAATTTTTCATTTTTACTCTTCCTTTCATTTCAAGAAAAGATTTTTATATTACACCTCCTTTTTCACTCCAACGAGTGTCAAAAGACATCCAAGCTGAGCTTTCAAGAAAAATCTTTGTAACTCTTCTACGAGCTGTTGATTTAGAGATATTTTTTGTGAACTTTTCATTCATATCACTAAGGAATTTTTTTATTCTTCTTTTCATTTAACTTTTTACTCCAATGAGCGTGTCAAAAAGACCTCAAAGTCGAGCTCAAGAAATGGTTTGATATGAAAAATTTCTTACTCCCAAAAAGCCAGCCAAAACTTCAAGGTGGAATTAGAGAAAATTATGAAAATTTCACTACTCTCTAGAAAGTCGAGACTTCAAGGTGAAATGAGAGAAATTTCATGAAAAATTTCGTCACCCTAGGAAGTCAAGACTTCAAGGCATAGAGAAATTCTATACGAAATTTCTGCTATCCCAAGAAAGCCAAGGCTTCACGCTGGAATGAGAGAATTTCGATAGAAATCTCGCACTCCCCAGAAAAGCTAAACCTCATGTGGAACGAGAGAAATTTCATGGAAATTCTCAGCCATTCTGCAGTGCTCCGCTCGCATACGACGAGAGAAATTTCACGAAATTCTCACCCCAAGAAAGCCAAGCGCTCTGACAGCTGAATCTATAAATTTATATGATATATAGGAGGCCCGCAAAATGAAATTACCAAAATAATTTCTAATTCAAATTATCCTTTACTCTCTCTTCATTTTTACTTTTCTCTAACCCATCCTTTCATTTTTCCCATATTTTCCTTTTTCTTTCTCTTATTTTTCACTCAATCTCCTTCCATTTTTCCATCCTCCCTCTCTAAAATTCACCCTTCATCTTTTTCCATATTTTTCTTCTCTCTCTAAATTCACTCCTTCATCTTTTTCCATATTTTTCCTTCTCTAAAATCACTCTTCATCTCATATCTTTTTCTCACCTTTCATCATATTTTTCCCTTCCTTTTCTTTCATACTTCAAGGAAATCACACTTCTTTTTTAAAAGTATCATCACATCCTGCAACTCTTCTCATTTCTTCTCACCATCAAGAACAAAAAGGATAGGATATGGAAGGTAGAGAAGCATCAAGCTTGCATTACATAATTTTGACTGCTAATCTTCATTGATGCTATAAAGTTTATTGTGGCCGGCATTCAGACCTTATATAGTGCTCCAAACTCAGACATCCACCGGCGCAACCATTTCTCTGGTTTTGCTCCAGCTTGAGGCTTCCATCGTTCTCCGACTCCAACATCAGGGATGGATCTGGTCATGCTCGTCGTCCGCCGCATCGGAGGCCGGAAGTCTCTTTCCAAGCAACACATGCCTTGTTTCCTCCTTTTTACTTGCTTCTCCGATGCTATAAGAACCCAAGCAGAAGGAGGAAGCTCGCGATCAGCCATGGCGGTGGGGCTCTGAAACTTTCAACCAAAAAGAGTAGAAAGAAGAGAGTAGTTGAGAGGCTGCATGGCGGCCACACTCGTGACCGATGATCCCAAACGCCAGTGAGAACGAAGTCTTGAGTGATCTAGTACAAAGGCCAGGCAGCGAGGAGGAGAGGGATGGCGGAAGAATTTCTTTAACCGACTTACTGTGAATGGAAGCTCGTCGACGAGGACCTCGCCGGACAGTGACGTCATTGAGTTGGGTTGAGTTGTGGTCCTCGTCGAAGCAAGATCTCATCCGGCTACCACCGCCCATATTGCCGGACAGTGACGTCGTTGATGATGCTGATGATGCTCTTGAGAGAGAAGACGAGCATGCTTCGAAGCTATTATGCATAGTCTCGGAGATTGCGAGAGAAGGAGAGTGAAAACAAGAGAAAGAAAGAAACCCATGCTATGAATGCATGCACGTGCATGGACTTTTTTCCTTAAATGCATGGAAAGCAATTACATATGTATATATAAATATTAGAGAAAAATGAATCATGATAATGCATGTACATGCATGCATAAAAAGAGAAACTATATATATATTCTTTTAGAAAGAGAAAGGAGTGTGCATGTACGGGCATCTATTGCTCTTTAAATGCATGAAAATCATATATATATATATATATATATATATATATATATATATATATATATATATATATTCTTATTTAAATGCACACAAGCATGTGCAAAAACTCAAAGTGAGGATTACACAACAATGGATCTGTTAAACATAAGTACTTCTCTTTTTGTTTATCTAAACCCGATCGCTTCTTTTTGTCTCGGTCTGTCCAACGCTCCTCGCCTTCTTCTCTCTCTCTATCTTCTTCTCTTCTCCTCGCTCTTTTTCTCCTTCCTATGTCTCTCCTCTTCCGTCTCCCTTTGCTCTATCTCTCCTCTCTCGCGCCTCTTTTTCTTTCTCTCTTTAATTCTCACTCTTCCTTTAAAACTCTCAGATTTTCTCTTTTTTTCTATCCTTTTTCCGCCTCCCTCCTCGTCCCCTCTCCAAAACCTCAACACTCAAGAATCTCCAACTACCCTGAGAGATTTTCTATTATTATAAATTTTGAATTCAAAATTCGATCCCTATCCATAATCTCCTTTTGTATGTATTATTATTATTATTTTATTTACTATTTATATTTTAATTTCTCCTATTATTATCTGCATATATATATATATATATTAAATTTCAAACGAATATATATATATATATATATATATATATATATATATATATATATATTCTCTTTCCCTCTTCTTTTCCTTGCTCTTTTTCTTTTTCTAAGCATCCGCTCCCCCACTCCTCAACACCCCGTAAAAATCCTCAATCATGTGAGAAGTCTCAAAATTTAAAATCTCAATTTTAATCACTGAAACTTTAAATTTCTAAACTTCAAACTTTTCCCTCTTCTTTTATTCATTTTCTAAATTCTTTAATATCTTATTATTATTTTATTTCGGGATCATAAATCTCCTAATGGAATTCAGGGAATTAAAAGAAACCATATAAACAAGAGTAATGGATTAAGATGATGAAATGAGGAGAATAAAAAGTAAATACAAAACAATGTTTAGTTTGAGGGAATGTGGAAGTACTGAGAAAGAATGTGATTGAAATTATTTTTATGTATTATAAATAAATGATATTGTATAAAATAATAGATGTAATGCTTTTAATTATAACTCACTCCCATCAATTAGAAATAAAATCAGTAGTGATTATGATTAAGTATTTTAATTATCTTTTTAATTCTATTTTGCAGATGATGACTCTGATAATCAGTCTATGACAGGCATATCCTCGAGGCTATCCCGACGGCCGACCCAAAGATAGTATCTATACAGAAATCAATACTTTGGTACCATTGAGTGGACGAATGTGAGAATGGATCACTGAGACAATTAATGAACGTGTAAGTGAGCACTATCCAATCTCAAATAACAACAAGAGCCTATTTTTCTTGCATGAGCCTATCCAGTGAGAGGTGCAAGATGAGTTCATAATATCAAAAGCCTATTGAGCATGGTAAATTTTCATCTCTTGGAGGAAAATAGAGAACTTTTAAAAGAGTCAAATAAGATGCAACAAAGAAGATTAATAAAAATAACCAATAATAAAGCAAACTCGAGTACATATCCTAATTCAAATCTGGTATCTCGAACACGGTAAGCATTCTGCTTCACATGGTAACATACAAGCAAATCTCTGTAATCAAAGATTATGGAAATAAAATTTAATGAAGTGATCTCAAGATCTTTTAACAACCTCCTTCCCTGTTTTCTTTGAACTCGCTTTCAGAATAATCAAGGGACTGGGTTACAAACTCAAAA
>NC_052486.1:1004300-1066523 GCF_009730915.1 Dioscorea cayenensis subsp. rotundata | reverse complement strand
TATAAAGATAGCACAAATCACCATGTTGGCACTTAGTTTGATATAAGTAAATCACAACTTATTGAAAATTTTCCAGCACACCATGTATTTGTGTAGATTGTTTCTGCTGGGATAACATATATTTCTATGCGAATATCACACACCACATGTGTAATACGTTGCTCTTTGCGCAGCTGGTCCAAATAAGGAGTGGAAACCAAAAACTTCTCATGTAAATACTGCCCCTTCATCTGTGATACCAGCCACTTCTGAAATCCTATCTGTCACTGTTGAAGTTGTGGGTCACTCAGTTCCAGCATTAAGTTCTACAGCTTCAGAGGATGATGTTCCAAATCTGCAAAAAAGGCTAGAAAGGCTTCATTTTTCAGACACCAGGGGTGTGATTATTCCAGACCATCTTCAAGTTCTAGACTCTAATAAATATTCTCTGAGATTTGGTAGTTTTGATGCAAATTATGAACCAGGTGCAAGCTTTTTGAATGGTTCTAATAGTGACAGGTGCTCCACACCACTATCTGAGTTAACTCAAGAGATTGATGAAAACATTGAGCAGCCTCCATCAGGGTAAGATTTATGTGCTTCACCCTTTGAAATCTATTTCAATTTAGCTGCCATACTTATTCTGATCATCTTCCTTTGTTCAGAGCATTTCTTATGCATGTGCTTCTATTTTTGCCTCAAGTTTTATTTCCAATAAAAACGAGTAGCTTCCCCTACCCAGCAGAACAAACTTTATCCAGTTATTTATCCCCATCACTTGGTTGGTCAGTTAAACTCATCAACTAGTTTTGTTGGAGGCTTCAACTAAGCTTTTCAGATTATGCCATGTAGGTCTTTCTGAACATTCAAGTTCAACTTTGTTGATTAATTGGCAAACTCTTCCACTGATAAGTTTGTTTACAAGGCATAAGGGTGTATTTGACAGGCTGTAATTTGGGCATGCTTTCCCATTGTTGACTAATCAAAATCTCATTAATTAACACCTTTAGATTATGATGAAAACTGGGAATAGTGATTATCGTATAATGTTGTAGTTTCCTTATTGTCCATTTTTGACTCATTTTTTTAGAGAACTCATTTTCTCTTCCTATTTAAATGACTGCTTTTAGTTTTGCCCTTTTTGTTGTGGAAATTTTACTGATCATTTAGATGTTTTGGAGCTTATTTGGTCTCTGTGCCCTTGAATGTAGTCAGGTTGCACCTCCGACTGTGGAAGAAGCAGCCTATCTAGATGATTTCCAGTCATCTACACTGAATTTGGAAAATTTGGCATCAAGGGAGAGTGATATTTCCTCTTCTGGCTCCATATTGCAAGAATATGATCAGTCTAAACCAGAGCCAACTTTGGCTGCTGAAGTTCCTGAGCACTCAATAGTTCAAACGGCTCCGACTTATCCAACTTTGACTTTAACACCACAAATGCTTGGTGACCAATTTGCTGGCTTTGAAGGAACTGAGAATCACCCACGTGATGCCTCTCGTCTCCCAAGTTTTGTTGTAAGTTTTCAGGCTTATTTTTTTATCAGTCAGTAATCTTTCAAGTTTCATAGCTGCCTTTATGTTTGATTGCATCTGAAAGTTACTCAAATTTATGCTCGACATTTCAATCATTTGTCTTCCTCTTGTCTATCCATTAGATCTATAGTATACATCCTTGATATTCATTGAGCTGTTTCATTATATTCTGTCTTCTTGCAAAGAACTATCTTTCTTTCTTTTCTTTTTATCGGGTTAAGGTTAGCACCATTTTGCCTGCTTTTCATCATAGGCATCCTAAATTGTTTGGATGTGCCAATATGTCATGAAGTGTGCAAGCAAAATGCATGCGCTGACATAGTGGCATTCTAATTTCTATAGATGTATTACTTGGTTGTCTTTTCAATTGGCTGTGCCCTGCTTGTGTATTTTTGACTGGAAAATCAGTTCTCTGTACCTTATTATCACAATGGCTATTTGACCTTCTCATCTGGTGATGATCATATCTCTCCCTTGCATCTGGTGCTGCTATTTAAGTACAGGGAAACCTTTCAGTCTTACCTGCTCACACTGGGCACCTCTCCACAAGAGGTTTGACCGTAAGCATTTTACTGTTCTTTATCTTCCAAGTCTTAGCCTCCTAAATGTAAAGGTCATCAAATTACCGCCTGCCAAATGTCACCCATATCTGGCCTGTGTTCATCTGGAACTTGAAGATGCAGTTATTTTCAGTTTCCAGCTTGTTCTTGTCATGTCGTAAAGTCTTTCTCAAAATCTATTGTCCTACTAGGTTGAGTTTTCCCTTTTTGTGCTGTAAATTACATTTCAGATAGCAGGATGCCAAGGTATCTGAATACTTAAAAAAAATTACTTTTATTTCAAAATATGCCGTTTCTATTCTTTATTTTTGATGCTTGGCCTTTTGTCTACTGCTGGCTAGAGAATTAAATAAAGGCTCCCTATTTTGTTACTTTCTTTTCCATTTGCTTATGTATCCTCTTTTTATAATGTTTGCATGTCTGTTTTCTGATGAGTGTCTTGGTCCTTATGCTTTGTCTACAGAGTGGTAACTCTTTGGTTCCATCTTCAACCGGGCCAACTCTGGCCGTCTCCCAAGCTGCCGGAGCCATGCAAAGCTCAATTCCTGTTACTCTGCAACCAGTTCCTTTGTTTCGGCAGCCAGCTGGCGTACAGATAGCGCATTATCACCCAAACTACATCCCATATAATCAATTTCTTTCACCCTTTTTTGTTCAACCAGCTGCTACAATTCACCCTTTCTTAAGCAGTACCGCGTTCCCACAGCAAACACCAGCTGCCGGTATGTTTACACCTCCAGCAGCTGCAGCTTCTCCCAACTCTATGAAGTACACCATGCCTCAATATAAGCCCGGGAACAACACTGTTAATTCCGCCCACATTGGAATGATGACTGGTTACGGAACATACAACTCGACCCCTGCTGGCTACAATCCCAACCCAAGTGGAACTAGTGGAAACTCAAAGAGCAATGAGGATCTCACTGCATCATCTCAGTTCAAGGAAAACAATGTTTATTTGACTGGGCAACAGGTATTATTACTATATTCCCATTTGTCTTTGTTTGGTTTACTCATTACTGTTTAATAAAAGGCCTTAAAACTACTCTACTTGTTGGAATTATATGCTAAGTAATTTAAAGTGGAAAAATTTTGATTTGAATGTCATTGTTTGTTTACATGAATTTCCAACATATTTCCCTGACTTGGGTCAGATCCTTGTTTAGTAAACGCATATAATTGTCAATTATCAATTTTGCATAGTTTACTTGTTAAATTGCACTTGAATTGCTGCTGCTGTCAAACAGAGTGATGGATCAGCTGTCTGGGTTGCTACACCAGGGCATGATATTTCCGCTCTGCAGGCCAGTTCTTTTTACAATCTACCTCCTCATCAGCACCTAACCTTTGCGCCTTCTCAAGCCAGCCATGGTGCCTTCCCCGGCATCTATCACCCGACCCCGACTGTTACACCTACTGCTGTTCATCCATTACTGCCACAGTCGCAGCCGACGGCTGGTTCTATTGAAATGGTTGGCCCTCCAGCCGGAGTCTATCAACAACCACAACGCGGACAGATCAATTGGGCTAATACTTATTGAAACAATCCCGTCTTTTGCATTTGCTCTGGCTACTGAAGCAACATAGACCGACCTCGGGAATTTTGGGCACTCTTTTTGGATTCAGTCAGAAGACAACAGAACTGCTTTGATACCGGATCTTTCTTTACTGTATATACATATATTTAAATGATCGGTCGATCTATTTGCTGAGATATTAACCATTTTTAAGCTGGTAAAGAGGAGGTCTGTGTTGGTTCTTTTGTCGGCTGCCGTTGCGTGCTATTGCTCCATCCTTTATTATCTCCTCGCCCACCAATAGTCTTTAAATTACCGTGGGTGATTAAAACGATTTTGCTGTTCTCCATATCTGGTTCATTTTTTTTTGTGTCGAGGTCATAGAATTTTCAGAGGTCTTATATGTAACCTAAATTTGATAGAAAGACATGTCCTGAAATTTTGATACTAAATTGTCGATTTAGCGTGGTATGTATTATTCATTGTTTCCATTGCTTGTAATTTGAAGTAAATTTCGTATTCGTATTTGTACCTGATATTGAACTTTGTATAAACTCTGCCGTAAATTCTACTCTGCTTATCCGATACGATGTTATACATAAATGTATACAAGCAGAAGGTTATTCGAAAATATACCTCAATCTTTAGACATGTTCTTAATGAATGAATATATATATTATAGTCTGTGTATAAAGCTTGTGATCAACCAAACAAAGGGTTGGTTTTTGGTTGTTTTTAGTTATAAAACAAACACTTAACTTTCTTTTGTTTTTGTTTTTTTATATACATATATGCTCTTACAAGGTACTATTTCTCATGCAAGTTTTATTGGTTGTTATATCTTGAAAATGGAAGTTGAAAATGAAGGGGAAAAAGATGTGCAAATGTGCACAAAAATTAGGAAAGTTTAGAGATTGAAAGCAATATTGAGGAGAAGTATGTAGAGATTGATATTGAAGGAGATTACTCTTTCAGTTGTGAAGATAATAATCCACTTCCCATTTTTCTCAAGGTATTTATTTATTTATTATTTTTTAATTTTACTTGTAATTAATCTCATGTAAATTTTGGAGTTTTTGGAAAGAAAATTAGAGGAGGATTAATTTTATTTATTTATTTTATTTGAATTATTGGATAATTCAATGTTTGGAATATTGACAATGAGATATAAACATAGAGGTGACCCCTTCATGGGTTTGATTCTTGTTTTGAACTTTTTGGTTTTAATATTATTTTTTTTAAATTTTAATTTACTAATTTTTAGTTTCCAATTATATATATATATATATATATATATATTATAATATATTGTGTTGTGAATACAAAGTTTTATATATAATTTAGTAAAAAATAATTAATAATAACATCTCAAAAGAAAATTATATTATATATTATATATTCTATAATTCTCATTTAAAAAATAAAAAATGGAACTAAAACCGGAGTTTCAATTTCGCTCGGGTTTTAATTTGTAAGAACCTTAACCAAAACATTACGAAAATGCTTCTTATTTGGTTCAAATAGTAACATTTACCAAAATTATTTATTTATTTAATAAAATTGAATGCAAATATTATTCCATCCATCCACAAAGCACTGGTTAAATGAATTATTTATTTATTTATTTATCTATTGCATGATGTGAAGTTTGAGGATGTGGAATACAAGTTGAAAGGTGGATACATAAATCCAATAAATTCAGCAATGAAGAGCATGCTATCTCAATTAAGAATCCCATCAAAATTTAATACAATAAAAGGAACAACAAGAAGAAAAAGAAGAGAAGAAGAAGAAGGAGATAAGTTGAAGATAGTTAAAGGAATAACAGGGAGCATTGGTCCTGGTGAAATCTTAGCTCTCATGGGACCTTCAGGCAGTGGTAAAACCACTTTACTCAAGATACTTGCTGCCAGACTTGATGGTGATATTCAAGGCAACATCACTTACAATGACACTCCTTATTCTCCTGCTCTCAAGAGAAGGCATGCATTTATTTAAACTTTAATTCTCTTTCATATATATATATATATATATATAACACGACAATGTGGACAAGCCACTACACTCTCTGTGATGCATGCCAATGATCTTTTAGTCTGTTAGCACTAGATGTTTTGTATAGGTTGTTTGTGTTCTGTTATGCCTCAATCAGCGATCGGGAGTGAGTCAACCTCGACCTCCCGCATTTTGAGTCAAACGTTTTATCAGCATATATATATATATATATATATATATAATATGATAATGTGGACAAGCCACGACACTCTTTGTTATGTCTGCCAATGATCTTTTAGTTTGTTAGTACCAGATCTTTTGCATAGGTTATTTGTGTTCTGTCGAGAAGGAGAAAAAACTCGTGTTATGCCTCAACCATGCATTGGGAGTGAGTTGAACCTTGGCCTCCCGCATGAGAGTCAAATATTTTACCACTTGGCTATTGTTGTAGTGACAATTACTCATTTAACTTTAACTTATATATAATTGAATGTATGAGATATGATTTTATTGCAGGATTGGATTTGTGACACAAGATGATGTGCTATTTCCTCAACTAACAGTGGAAGAAACACTAGTTTTTGCTGCATTTCTCAGACTCCCCAGCTTCATGACAAAGCAAGAAAAGTATTCCAGAGCTGATGCTATCATCAAAGAACTTGGTTTGCAAAGGTATATAAATATATATATATATATAATGAAAGGACTAGCATGTATCAAAAGAGCGTATTTATATATGTATGTATATGTAGATGTCGGCACACAAGAATCGGTGGAGATTTCGTTAAAGGTATATCGGGAGGAGAAAGAAAAAGAACTAGTATTGGCTATGAAATCCTCGTTGAGCCGTCATTGTTGTTGCTCGATGAACCAACATCCGGCCTTGATTCTAGCTCCGCGAGCAAACTCCTTTGTGTTCTTCAAAATCTTGCCAAAGGTAATAAGAATCACTGAACATAACAAACTCGATCGAACATTATTATTATTATTATTATTTATTAACAATGCATCATATTGTGTAATGCAGGCAGGGAGGACAATAATAACAACAATTCATCAACCATCAAGTAGGATGTTTTACATGTTTGATAAGCTGTTGTTGATATCCGAAGGGAAACCGATATTTTATGGAAAAGCAAGGGATTCGATGAAGTATTTCTCTTCGATTGGATTTGTGCCACAATTAGCCATGAATCCTGCTGAGTTCCTTCTTGATCTTGCAACCGGTCATCTTAATGATATTGCCATTCCTCAAGAATCACAACAACTTGATATGACACTAATCAAGGTTGATCATATACATACATATACATATACATATATATATATGCATGTTGAATTACTGACATTAATATTAGTTGAATATATACTGATGAATTATCGATGTTTTTTGGGTTTTAGTTTCTGAGAATGAAGTACAAAACAGAGATAGAGCCGAAAAGAGAAAGAAGAGAACCACAGAAGGATGAAAACACCGAAACATCTGCGAATTGCGATACAAATAAAGAAGGATTGGAGTATGAGTTGGATAGAACAGTGTGTGATACTAATGAAAAGAACATTAAGAGAAAGAAGCAGAGATTATCTAGACAAGCTTAGAATGTTACAAGCCATTGGTGTTGCTCTTCTTTTAGGCTTTCTTTGGTGGAAATCAAAGACCGATACCGAAGCTCAATTAAGAGACCAAGTATTTCTATGCACTATATATATATGTTATGATTTTAGCTTGTGTATTTGCATTATAATGAAAGAAAATTAACCATTTTTTTTTTCTGTTGTTGGTGTAGGTTGGACTTATGTTTTATGTGTGTATATTTTGGACATCGGCATCGATATTTGGAGCAGTATATGTGTTTCCATTTGAGAAGAAGTACTTGGTGAAAGAAAGGAAAGCAGATATGTATAGAATGAGTGTTTACTATGTTTGTAGCACTCTGTGTGACATGGTTGCACATGTTGTTTATCCAATCATTTTCATGGTCATTCTTTACTTCATGGCTGACCTTAGAAAAACATTCTCTGCTTTCTTCTTCACTTGCTTTGCTGTTCTATTGATTGTGGCCACAAGCCAGGTTAGTTTTTAAAATAAATTCAAGTTAAAACTAGTTGTAAGAATTTCATCATGTTTGACATTTAGAAAAGGTTTTTTTTTTCTAATATATGTTTTGTTTTTATGGTGATGATGTTTAGGGAACAGGAGAAGTAATTGGAGCAGCAATTTTGAGTGTGAAAAGGTCTGGATTGATGGCTTCTCTTGTTCTTATGTTGTTTCTTCTTACTGGAGGCTATTATGTTCAAGTAATTATCTCATTTAAATATTATTTTTTTGTTAAAAATAACACCAGCACATGTTGTTTATCCATAACAATTACTCAACAAGTTAGTTTATATTTACAGCATTTACCGAAATTCATGAGATGGATGAAGTACATATCATTCATGTATTACGGGTTTCGATTATTACTAAAAGTTCAATACTCGGGTGATCAAGTTTACGAATGTGAAAGCCGAAGCGGATGCAAGAGTCTACAAAGCTCACCATCATTTGATACTGTGAACTTGAATGGTTCATTGCAGGAGGTCTGGATACTGATAGCAATGGCTCTGATCTATAGATTCTTTGCTTATTTGTTTCTCAGCAAAAGAATTAATACATCTTCTTTGTGATTCAAAATCATACAATTATTATTAATTCTTACTATTGCTACAAGTGTAATTTCAATTGCTTTGTGAAAACTCAAATATGAATATTTCGTATTTTCGAATACATTGTTATTGCTAAAATAATCAAATACAACCAAACAGACAAACATTAGTATTTGCTCATATACTTTCCCCTTTTTTTTTTACCATAGAGGTAAATAAACAAAGATAAATGTTTTTAAAGAATACAACATTTTTACAAATACAAAAAAAAAATCATTAATAACCATCAAACAAGCATTAACTTGAAGAGAAATCACTAAAAATGGCGAAAAGATCATTTTATTGAGTACAAGTAACATGCTCTTAGTTTCCATTCAAAATTATATATATGTATCAACAAACAACAACAAATACATGTATCAATACACAAAAACAATTGAACAAAATTGCGTTGTGTTTGATACAAAAATGCATGAATAAACTATGCCTCATTTGTGATAAAAAAAGGTCGAAAAAATAAGCTAGTAATTAGAATACAATTGGTACACTGACACTTAACAAGAAAAAAAGAAACAGAAGAACTGCCTCAAGAAGTTTGGTCAGGTCCGGCAAAGAGAAGCATTCACTGTTCAATGAACAAAGTTCTTGTTGAGCCATGGTGAGAATTTATGTACTGAGAAACAGAGGAAAAGAATCTGATGCTCCACTATTTTCCTCGGGTCTTCCATTTCTTAATCGGAAATAAAGTTAGTTTCGTATTTGGAATGAAAGTTTTAGCTTTTGTGCGCTGTAATCTGGAGATGGCAACTTGATGATCATCATTTTCCTGTTCATCAGTGAATGGCTTCACTTCAAACATGCCTCTTGAAAATCCTCTAGCAACCTGCCGCAAAATAAGTTAAGTGGTGTCCAATATAACAAAGTCAAGTTGAACAATTTTGCGAAAAAATTTCTTCATGTGTCGAGACATGTCTGTTTTGATTGTGTGAATACAACTAGTCTAAGTAATTTCAATAAATTTTAGCAAATGCTAAGATCTCACTGGAAGTGGCCTTTCATTCATTTTCACACTGGACCGACAAGTGCTAAAGATGATTGATAGATGGTATTTTTCATGACTTACCTTTAAAAGGATCCATACTTTGAGTGAACTACTCAATACGGCAAGTTTTGTTCGCTTGCCAGATGTCAAGTAGTTGCACATGTGACGGTCCACTCTCAGTACAAATCGCGGCCAAGATTTTGCATTCTCAGGATCAGGTTTTTTATATGATGCAGCCTGGCAAAAATAAAATAAATTAATAAAGAGTCTCATAGCATCAGCCACTAGAAAAAGAAAGATGAATTCTCTTTAATTTTGTATCTTAGCTTAAGTAATTTGTATTCACTTCCTAAAATCTTCATATTTTCTAGTGATTTCTCGAAGTCATCACTTTGCATACCAAAACTTAAAAAATGATATTTTTAAGAATGAAATCGCAGGAGTATACTTACAAGCAGACGGCAAATTTCATGCTCAATTTTAGAAAATGATGTTTCTAGAGCCTCAACACGTCCTGTACCATGGCAGCAAGTGCATGGCTCACTGATCATAAATGTAACACTTGGACGAACCTGCATCAAAGCATTTATCATACATAAAAAAGCACATACACTTCACATTTTGAATCTCTATCATGTAATATATTATAATCAGTCAATAAAATCAGGGGTGGTTTAAGATTACATATAAGAACGATGAGTTTCACTTTTGCCTATATCTTTGACAAATCATTATAGGAATGATAAATTGACATGTCAATCTATTGAAATAGCATAAAGTCTCGGTCTTCTGTCCTGTAGCAAGTATTCCAAGTAGTTCTCAATTTCCAGCAAATATGGGAAAAATGTAGTTTTTTTTTTGGGTTAGCAAAGTACATACCCTCTTTCTAGTCATTTCCATTAGTCCATGCTTGGATAATTCAGATACTTTTACCATAGATCGATCCTTTTCAACTGCCTTTTTAACTTCTTCATACACGAGCCTTCTGTTTGCTGGGGATTAAAACAATATCAAAATAGATGATCATTTTCTCAGGTGGAATTATATATATTATAAAAATATAGCTAATACAAAGTAATGTTTTTAATTCAACCAGCTATTTACTATAAACGTGCATGTGTAATAATTTTCCAATCTTCTCTAAATTTCATTGATGTAACATGTCAATGGGTTTTAGCCAGCTATTCAAAACATTTTTCCTGTCCTGCAACTGTGACCCAAAAGCATAACCGATGTAAATTATGCTCAACCAAAAAAAAAAAAAAGAAAGGAAGCTCAAAATGGCGTCAAATTTTCAATACAATAATATGAAATTTGAAATGATAGGACACCTTGACCTGTTGAATTAATAGCATGTCAATCTGCATTGACTGAATATTCATAATACCATCCATGATGCATAATGCATGTCAAATACTAATATGCTATCTTAAACAACTTAAGGAAATGCAAGCAGTTAGTAATCATTGCACTGAAGCTCCAAATAGGTTTTGAATAAGGCTTAACAAGACCAATGTTCATAATGGTATGAGAATAAAAAATTAGCCCTTTGAATTCACATTACTTACATTCATCAGCCATATCAATAAAATCAACCACAATGATACCGCCGATATCCCTCAACCGCAATTCCCGTGCGATCTGAAAAAAGTGAAGCACAGTAAACTTCAAGTTTAGCAAGCACTTAGTCTCAATCTGAAATATGAAATGCTTAAGATAAAAATTAAAAGTATTCCACATCAAAATTTCCAGTCCTAAGTACTGAAACAAGACATCAAAGTATGCAATATCACAAGATTTAGTTTCCAAAGCCAAAGTTTTTCAGTGTGTTATCCTCACTGAGGAGGTGAGGTAAATTAAACCAAGCCAGATTTTGCTTTTAACTAGTTGTTATCCACATAAAATGCTGAACTTTCAATATACACCTATAATATGAATTTGAATCCCATGCCACATGAATATAAGGGACTTGATCACTTTGTTCATGGAAATGTATAGGCCCAACCAAACAATTCATCTACATACCAAGTAAAAGAAGTAGTTATTTTTCCTGGCATGCAATCAAATCAAGCAATCCATTCGTTATTTATACCATGACGTAATGCCATGGATGGCCATTCACAACTACCAGTATCACCTTAGTAAGGCAGACTTTCTTCTCTTTTCACATTTCATTTAAAGAAACGGCATCATTATTCAACATGATCACTTGACACATTGAAAAGCCAAAGAGACAATATGAACGATCCAATGTTTAACTTGACATGGGCTTGTACCATACTTGTTTTGCAGCAGCAAGATTGACATCTAGAACAGCTTTCTCTTGAGAAGTTTCTTGTCCTAACATGCCATGACCTCCATTAACATCAATGGACACCAAAGCTTCTGTCTGCTCGATCACTAGAGAACCTCCGTTAGAGAGTGGGAACCCTACAAAGAAAAGAAAAAAAAAGAGTAGATTGGGTTATGAGCTGAAGTATTCACTATTTTTTCTCCTTTTTCTTAAATTAAGCGGGAAATCTAAGTGAAATCTAAGTAAATTAACTTTAGCCAGAAACAGAACAAAATGTTTTTCCATCTGATGAATTCCACCAAACCTTGATGTTTATTTCCTTGTTGCAATACCATAATGAGTAGAATTAACATCCATGGTTTGACCACCAAAACATCAGTATTTGCAAAAGACACATGATAATACAAGAAAATCATAAATCATACCAAAAGGATTCCAACATAAGTTTATGAGAAATTGTCAGACACTATTCTTTACAAGCATCAAAAGTCAGAATATCACATCAAAGGCTTGCCCAAAAGTTACAAAAAGTAGATGAGGATATTAGCCAGTAATCCATTCCAAAGTGTGGGTGACAAAGAATTGCTTTAGGGACATATACAGGCTCATAACAAGAAAATTTTAGCACATACCTTTTGCTAAGAATATTATTGATCTCTTCTTCAATGTGATATTCATCAAAAATGGGAGTTCGTTTATCAAATAGCATAACACGATCACATAGATCAGGTGCAATTTCCTGAAGATATCTGGTTACCTGAAGAATGTGATATTCATTGAGTGAAATTTGAAACGGCAATTGAACTAGCTTTCGAGTTTCTATTAGTGTGTATAAATAATAATTGATTACTATATCATACAAATTTAAGCATGCTACTTTCTTTTTCTTTTTCTGTTATTGTTTATATAAAAACAATAATTCCAACACTTGGTTGCCCAACCTCATGGTAAGTTCGAGGAGAATCAACAACCATGCTCTTAACCTGTAATGCAGTAAAATTGATAATTAGATTACATAATACAAATACGAACTAAAATGTCATGAGAGCAGAGGGAAAGGCACTGTTCAAATATATCTTTCTAAAATCATAACATGGACAGAGAAAAGCAATTCACCTTCTCATTAAAATAATCTTGCACAACAGAGAGTGTTTGACCCATTGCCCTATGCAACAATATAGGAACTGCACCTTCTACCCCTTCTTCAGCAGCAAGTGCAGCAGATTTTGCATGCTCAACTATACCGTTCCAGGTGGAAAGTAAACCTTCAAGATCTTTCTGCAATTCCTCCAAAGAATGACCAACAGCAACCGTTCTGACAGTCAAACCAAAACCTGGAGGTTGCAGTTTCTTTGCAATAACTCTTAACCGTGTCCTTTCAGCCCCAGTAATCTTCTTCGAGACTCCAATTCTACCACAACGAGCTATTAATATCTGCAAAGCCATAAAATTACCAATTATAGCCTAGAAATTATGAATGACAAGCAGAAAGAACCAAACCTGAACATAATATAGGATCATCATCAGTGCTAAGCAAAAGATTTTATAAGTCCTCAGCAGATCATAATTCTGAGCTGGAACTAATTGGAGGGGGGAAAAAGGTCAGGCAAACAAACCAAGACAAGGCCGGTTAATTGAGGATGAACAGCATACTTTATTAGATGAAATTTTCTATTAGTGTGGGTATGCATGTGCATATGCTTTCTATAAAATATTCATATGAGCATCTATCATGCTTCCCTTTCATGACTGGATTTTCAAAGAACTTGGACCATCGTGGGTTGTAGTGTAATGTGCCCGAGCGCGCGCACGCACACACACACACACACATGCACATGCATGCACAATGTTGAGGTGCACACACTAAAATTGTACAGTGGTTAACAAAATAACCCATGAATTCAGACCATATATCAGCTGCTCAATAGTTTGCAGTAATTGAACCCTTTAGTCCACCAATGAAAATTGTATTAATATATCACTAAATTTAATTATTACGTTCATTTTTCTTTTTCCTAATAACCGAGAGTTGACTGGTTGCCTAGAATATTGCTATATTCAACAAGTACTTAAAACTTAATGGGGACTGTCCACTCATAATTGTCAATGGAAACATTCACAGATTTTTAAACTAATAAAATAGTTTACGCGCCAAAATTTCTCAATGCAAAGAAGCTACAGAAATTCTGACCGGGGTTGAAGTGCATATTCACCTTAGATTCAGATCAGGTGGGTTGTGCTGGGTTAGATTAGAAAACATCCTGGACTTGGCCCACATTGTTAACATTTGGTCCGCACCCTCCCATATTTGAAGGAAAAAAATCCTAAGCCAAACCAAGACAATTCTGTTAATTAATGGTTGAATTGATTTCCACATGACTTTCAAATTGGCCGAGTAAAATGCTTGATAATCTAGATAGACCATATTGAAAAGTAAACCAGACTAGCATTGTCATTGTCATGGTTTGCTAAACAATCATATATGATATATGTCCCTGATCTTGATGAACTCTTCATCTGATCAAATCCATTGACCAATTAACTCTTGTCCAAGTAGATCCAATTGACGGTCATAGAATCTTTTGATAGTTTTGATGAATCCTTATTTGATCAGATCAAGCCTTATGCCTGGCACAATCCAATCACACTTGGTGTGGTTAAGTGTGACATCAGCAATCAGACAATATGCAGTCAGCAGTTTGATGTTGAAAATAAGTTGGAATCATGAAAGCACAGAGGAAAGCATTAAAAAGAACAATGCAAGCAAAAAATCCATAAAAGATAAAACAATCTCATGAGATCTTAGAACACAAGAAAGATTGGAGTTGTAAAATATAATTACCCAGAATCTGCTTCTAAGACTAGGATAAGCAGTTAAAGCAGGGCCTTTGGTTCCTAAGCCTTCTTTAACCACTTGGACTATAACTTTTGCGCCTTTCCCAACACGAGCCCATTTATTTTCCTCAACATGTGTCGCAGTGGGTACTCTCCAAACCTTGCTGTATGAGATTTGACAAATCTGAATCAATAGAATGATCCATTTCTGATGGAAGTAAATCCTCAGTGGTTTCATCTTCTACTTGGTGATTAGTTTCCAGTTCATATTCTTCAAAATCAGATTCTCCATCACTAGAATGTATAACACCATCATTATTCTTGCTTATCTCAAGAGCATCAGGGATCCTCAGGTCCTCATCAGCTTCTTCAAAATCTTCATGTATGGATTGCGCTGGGTCATCTTCCAAGAACTCATCATCAATCATGTCATCCTCATTGTAGTCATGTTCAGCAGCTTCAACTTGATCTTTTGGATTAACATTTAGAGAACTATTTGGTGCCTCCCCAATAATTTTGCCATCATATGGAGGACATACAAAAGGCTCCCTGCTAGGCTTAATGTCCATAAGGGATGGACGCGATATCCCAATATCTACAAATGCACCACCCATATGGGGCACAAATTGTGTAACTACCCCTAGGTAGACACTATCACACTGTACATTGTTTTTAACTGGTTCGAGTAATAGCTCAACAAGCTGCCCATCTTCCAAAACAGCTATTCTTTGCATAGTACATACAGAGGAGTTGATCAGTATAACTGTAGATGCTGATTCCACAGTGCCTGCTGTCTTGCCCTCATCTTTCAGTACTGATGTTTCTGTATCTTGATATAACTTTTTAGGATATTCAATCTTGCCTCGATCTGAATCAAGTGATTCCTGTGATTCACCCGAATCCTTTTTGGAGAGAAGAATAGCTTGAAGTAGCCAAGGCTCCTCCACAGGTTGTTCTCTTTCAGACAACTCATTTTCTGAAGAGCCAGCATTTATAGTTGTATTCCTCACCTTGAGCATACAATCATCCACAGCTACATCTGAGAGTTGCTTCCTTCCCGAAGGAACACCATTAGGATTTCTCAGCATCTTGAGTTCACCTGCCAATCCACTGGAAGCATTTAAGTGTTCAGCATCATGAACTGAGCTCAAACTATGCATATTATACTAACATTGTGCATTACCTTGAACTGAAGCTTGAGGGACTCTATGTTTGAAGCAATGCTCAACAAGGTCTAAGTCTAACATCCACGATCCCCATGAAGGAGCAGGCAGCCTATCTATTCTAGTCCTCAACCAAGAATCTCTCACCACAACCACTTCATTTTCTTTGCTAACGTTTGGTACTGAAAGGGAGAAATCAGGCCCTGGCCTCCAAACTAGATTATTAGAAGAATTGTTCCCTTTTTTCATAAAATAACTGTACTTGAAATGAACCCCGCATGGCACCTGAAAGCACATATGAATTGGTCAAAATTCTAGATAAAAGAGTAATTCTCCTTGGAAATCTTTCCACGATGACAAGCACCTCAAGAATCTTTCCACAGTTAAAAAAAGAATGTGAGAAAGATAACTGTCCCACAAAAAAATGAAATAACAGAAGCAGAAGTATGCAATAGAAATTTTAAATGAGCTTACTAAGAACAGAATTATTGTCTTAATGGTCTTCCACGATTTTCAAAACTTTAGGAAATGAACTATGCACTTGGAAAATGACAATGGGCTAAAAGTAGCCCACTCACATGGAGATTACCAAAAACAAACTGTTCAACTCACACTTTCCGTTGTCGGTTTAGACAAGGAACTTTGCACAAGGTTAAAAGCTAAAAGCACATCAACAGATCTCAAGGAAGAAAATATGCATAGAAAGTTATCTGGCATCATTGAGTTTGGCACTATAATATAAGTATCACATACAAGTTCTTCCAATTCACCATTCTTGACATTCCGTTGCACAAAACCTAACAAGTTCTTTATTATGTTTGTTAAGACTAATGTCTTAAGCGTAAGAAAATGCGCCAAACTATAAGTGCTAATGCAATGAAATCAGTTTCACATTGTAAGATAATTACAGAATCATATAAAAGCAAAATGTGATACTTGGTTCTCAGGATACACATACTTGTTGCACTTTAATGCAGAAAGCTAAATATCCCATTAATCAGGATCCTAGAAGATGGTTGAGTAAACACAAGTGGAGAAAACGAAACAAAAGTATTTCACTTCTTTAAACTTCTTCCTACCAACATTTACCAAAATTCACCTGAGTACAATGCAAAAGATACAACTAATGAAAGAAATAAAAATAAAAATAAAAAAGACAAAGAGAATTCAGAACATGGAAAAGATGAAATGCGGCCTCTATACCTTTATTTCTGTCTTCCACAGATTAGCATTCTCTTTAGAGGGAGATAACAGAACAGCCATATCTGGCTCCCAGCTTCCTAAGCTAACCAGATCCCCCGTAAGAAATATGAGGTAGCCATCTCCTATATCAGCTTCAAGAGTCCAAAGCACATTGCACAATCCATCGCATGTCACAGCCAAGTCACCTGTCAGACCCCACAAGTTCCAGATTGCCACAATGTGAGACCCGCATTCAACTCATCAGTATGCTTTGAAAATTTGCTCATTCCAACCAAAATCAAGATAAGAAAAACTAGTTAATTTATCCTAAAGATAATTTCATCCTGTGACAAAACTATACATAATTTCATCCCACATGTATTCCATATCAAAGTCTATCTTGTTGGTTTCAGATATCATTTATATCAAACTATGAGAGATGAGGGCAAAACAATGCATCAGAATCACCAGGCATGTGTGAAAGACAGATACAGAAGGGTCCAACTATAAGAATTTAGCTAGCATAAGTAATCTAGAGACAATTGTGCATATCTAAAAGTACATATGAGGAAAAAAATGAGCTTCACACAGATTAGATCTTGACAAAGTAAAGCATATACCATTCCTTATGGGCATCACTGCTGATCTCAAAAGACAGGGGAGAGCTCTTATACATAAACTGATGTTTGAATTGTTCTGAGATTGAGCCCAGTGGAAAATATACCTATCAAAGTTAGTGTAAACCATTCTTAGCAATAAATGCAAGATAGATGTGCAAAGAAATATTCAAATAACAAAATTGACAGTCACAAGCAAGTAAAATCCCATTATTTACTGAAACAACAAAATACTGATTTTTATTATGAAAGCAGTGATAAGTAAAACTGACCATATTGGTAAAACAGTCCCCATTTACAATTATAACAGCACCCTCTAGGAAAATTTGACTTTTGACATTTCTCAAGCAAGGGTGTTCGAGTCAAGGACCATATCAAAGCATGCAAACTTGTAACATTATTTTGGAAGGAAAGAGTAACAGACTGTCATAATATGAGATAAGCATAACTTTCGTTACAAATACATCGAGGAATGGTCACCTCTTACAGCAAACACAGTTTCCTACACATGGATTCACTATGTGAAAGGAAAATAACATGAGCTCGTGATTCTTGTATTTTACAACTAACACATAAACTGATTACATGAGCAATTTTTTTAGTTAACTTGATTCTGAAAAATCTTGAATTGAGAAAACATAAATGTCCACAGCATCATATAAATACACACCACAGAAAAAAAAAAGAGTTATGAAAGAAAGACTTTGACACAAGTAATGATGAAAAATATCAACCATGAACTTTTGGATAAAAAGAATACATCTAAAGAATGAAATAAAGAATGCAACATAATTATGAATTTGGACAAAAAAAAAAAAATCTCATTTTTAACAATAGTTTCGCCACACACACACACACACACACCCCTAAATAGATAATGCAGCAATAAAAAACACTTCAAGAGCGTGAAAACTTGGAGAGTCAGATAGAGTATACATGCATGGCATTAAATCCATAACACAAAGCATTAAATCTGAATTAAAAAAAGAAAAAAAGAAAAAAATTCATCTCTCACAATTCAAACAACAACCAAAAAACCAATAAATTGAAAATAATGGATAAAACTATTAAATCTACTCACGGAGAGAGGGATCTCTTGGCGAAACGCGAAGCGGAAAACCTAGAGGATGGAGGGTTGCTAAGAAGAGAAGCCAACCGAGGTAGAGCGATCTCCATGGAGCTGAGATTAAGGAACTCGGCGAAGCTAAGAGAGAAGAAGGAGGAGGAGGAGGGCATGGTGGCAATGGTGGTAAATACGGGGGCCGGTGATGGGCATTCCTGGAATTGGGTTTTGCGAGCTGCGGAGCGGGAGAAGAAGAAGAAGAGCTGGAGATAAGACTTGGATTGGGGGTTGGGAACTGAGGCTATTTTGGTCATTTGACTAGCTCAATCTCAACCGTACATTTGGGATTTAAAAATCGCGCCGATCATCATCGGCGCGAATTCTTATTTTCCACGTGGACGTTCTCCGTAATGGGTTCAATGGGCTGGGCTAGAACATAAAGAAGGTCCATTGTATTCAGGATCAAATCCTAACCGTATATGTACGCCATTATCAAATCCTAACCGTCCATTTAGCGTTTGGAATGTTTTGTTTGCAATCATCAGTTCGCATCCTATGGGCTGGGCCCATTATACGAGATAGCCCATCATTTCCAAGATCAAATCTCAACCGTTCGTTTGCGCCTCAAATCTAGTTTTTCTCATCATCAGCTTGGGGAGAACATAGCAAGCAGTACGGATATATAATTTGAATTACATATATACATTAGATAATATAATTTTTCATATTAACATATATATATATATAGATATATAGATATTTGTTTATTCATATATGTATATATATATTTTTTGAATAATAAACGAAAAACGTATTTTTTTATGAATATAAAAAATACCGAACAAAAATATACAGTATATGTGTTGTTGACTTTCAAGATATATTTTTAGTCATTTTATAGAAAATTTAGAAGATAAATATATTAAAAAGTATTAAAGTAATTACAATAAGTTTTTTGAAATAATTCAATGAAAGATAGCGTTTGTTAATTGTCATCATCATCACTGCGAACCTGATAATCCAAGTGTTTATCATCATCTATCCGAATCTTAATAGCCACGTGGCAATCTTTGCGATGCTGTTAATGGGCGGGGCCAGCCCAACGAGATAGCCGATCATGCACATGGGCATATCTCAGCCGTACAGTTGTGCTCCAAGGATTGTGCTTTTCATCATGTCGCGCACTCAAAAGTCCACGTGGAGGGCATCAAAGACTATCAATGGGCCAAGACTAAAAAGACAACCTTCCATTTTCTAGATCAAATCATCACCGTCCGTTTTGGGCTTCAGATTTAAAGTCTATAACCTGAAACTGAAAGTTCTTGCTTTTTTGCATTTATAACCCCCCAAAATATCATAATTTTTATCCCATAATAGTTTGATAAAGTGAGGAGTAATATGCAAAAATTTATGGTTAAGATGTCCCGCCGGATCACTTCAAGACCAACCCAACGAAGCAAAGAAAACAAACCCTTGATAAAGGTCAGCGAGAGATCAGGCAAAGTTATCAGGGGGTACTAGATAAGTAAAAGCTATAATAGGAACACCATACTCTCAAGGACTTCGTCTTCCTCACTTTGGTTTCCTGCTTTCTCATTTTAAGAAGACAGTCCTACATCTTTGTTCATCCAACCATCTCTTTTCTGTCTCAATAGAATTCCAGGTAAATTTTTTTCTTTATTTTTAATTAATTTTTCCATTATTAAAAGATTAAAAAAAAAAAAAGAGGTATATTCATCATAAGTTTTCCCTTAATTTGCATTACACAATTAACATTGTCATATGCTAAAAACATTTGAAAGTTTATCATGCATGCATTTTAGTTCATGTGTTTTGTTCATGCATGGACTTCAAACATGGACAAATTTATATTATATGAATGTCATTCTATTTACTGCATTCTATGATTGTGTTGTTAAACCAAAAGCAGAAGCCATGAATGAAGAGACAAACTGTAAAAAGTTCGACATGCAATCAGTTACTGAAAACAATCCTAAGATGTCTTCATTGAGAATATCGGTAACGGAAACGGCGAGAGGACCTCGCCTGATGAAACAAAGAAGCGAAAAAACGAGCTGTTTATGCTCGCCGACGAAACATATCGGTTCATTTCGATGCAGAATGCATAGAAATATTTGTTATTTTGGAAGTGGATCTTATGGTTCTGGACACTCTGATTTAGCTGACAAGGACACCGGTGTCTCAGAATCCAATGGAGCATGAAGTATCTCTTCAGCTCATCAATGGCTTCCAGAAAGGGGCCATAATAGTCAATCTATCTATCATTCTCATGTTGAATTTTGTTGTATTATTATTATTTTTTTTTAACTTCATTCTTTGTAATCAATCATGCACTGTTCTTTTTTTCTACTAATGATTCAAAGTCCAAAAAGAAAAGGTGGAGGTTTCACCATTATGTTTCTACTCTAGACTACAAAAGTTTAAAATTAATGAAAGATTGATTCAAAAGTAGGAAGATGAAAGCTAAGGTATCTACTACTTTTAACAGATTGACTAAGTTGCAGTTAATGAACCAATGGGATCTCTTTCTTTGGTGCATGATGAATGTAGGCGATATGTACAAGTTTGCATATGACTTTCTAACAACCCAATCAATGAAACAATGAAGAACTACAAAGAGCAACTCTGCAATTATAGAATGAAGAAAATTAAGTGGCAATGGAGGTATGGTGAGAGACAGTGAAAGGAATACCTGTGAAAGTTGAGCAGACAACCTCGACCGGGAAGATCAGGTTTTGCCAATTCTGTCGATTGAAGCGGAGAATGATCGACACGCGCGACAGTGAGATCAGCTAAATGGAGAGAGCAGAATATGCCATGTAAGTGGAGAGTGAAGAGAGGAGACAGTGATGGCCCCCCAACAGTGAATATTTCTACTACTACTTAGCTTTTCAGAGATCAATCATGGAGCACTGAAGGAAGTAGAAGGTTGGAAGATTCATACCTTTCAATGGCCTCATGATGTAGAGTATCAAGCTTGTTTTAGAACAAGAACAAGTCTTTGGAGGTAATGTTACTCACCAAGTGGATGTCTTTATTGTAACTTTAATATTATTTTTTCCCCCTTTCCCTCATTCTAAGAAGCTTATGATAGTGCTCAATGAATGGTTGGTGTTGCATTACTATGTTGACTATGGCAACTAAGGTCTGGCCTACCATTTCACTTTGTATGTGCATCTCCTTCTTCTCTCTCTAATGTCATTTGGCTATCAATATCATAAGTAGGGATGTTTGCTATGGTT
The DNA here is from genome assembly GCF_009730915.1 of Dioscorea cayenensis subsp. rotundata. NCBI lineage: Eukaryota > Viridiplantae > Streptophyta > Magnoliopsida > Dioscoreales > Dioscoreaceae > Dioscorea > Dioscorea cayenensis. The sequence goes on along the minus strand of NC_052486.1, from coordinate 1,044,832 downwards.
TCACTCACAAAGAATCCAATTTATATTAGACAAACTTGGGTTTGAAGAAAGGCTTCATATCATCCACCTTATTCCCTATTCGATAGGTCACTCTCTCTCTCTCTAGGTTATGTCAAGATATTAAGAACTTCTCTCCTATAGAAATATCTCTTACCTTCCATCTTGCTTCCTTTCCTTAGGTGAGCTCTCTCTCTCTCTGCTCTCTCAATTACCATTCATATCTATCTCTATTGGGAAGGTTGTAACATGATATTGCATCAAAGGCAGTGCATGAGCAAAGCTTGAAAATGAAGACCTTCTGTCAAACAGCAGCATCTCTTACCTTCCATTTTGTTCCCTAACATGAGGTACTCTCTATTCTATTTCAACTACCTTCACCTTCATGCTATAATTAGTCTTAACATATGATGGTGTAAAACAAAACATAAAAAAAGGCAGAGTGAGAATGAAGTGTGCAATTCTATGCTTTATTCTTATTATGGATTGGACTAGGACTGATTATATATATTCTCCATATTTTTTGTTAATTATGTAATCTAGTACAAAATAGTTGTGCTAAGAGAAGTTCAGAAATGAAAGGTGTGCAATGAATTACAGTGTCACTCTGTTTTCTGTTTGTCAGACTAACTTTGATGACCATTCTTTCCGTTTGTGTCGACGTAATGCCATTTCATTATTTTCTTCAAAGAAATTTAAAGAAAAAACAAACAAGAGAAAAAAAGAGAGAAAAATTCTCAACCCTTCCCGTTCCCTGATGTTCCCTCCCTCACACAAAAGATAAAAAGAAGGGAACCTACTTTAGAATTAAATTCTGATTCCCTTAAAATGTGATCCTTGTAGCTATAAACAGTCCAATTTTATGAACAATAAGAGAGTGGACATGTGTGTGCGTGCGACTGTTGACGTTCATGCGCGAGCCTGTGTGAATACTATACAGTGATTTCTGTTATTGAAATCTTACTCATCATTTGCATAATTGTGCAGCATGCAATGATTCTGATTCTTAGAAACTAAGAAATGCAATACTTTAATCTTTACTGTGTGCACTAGTCAATCCATAAAAATAAAGAAAGAAGAACAACTTTTAGATATGAGATTTGATGAATAATGGAATAATGGAATAATGGAATCAAGGGGGAGAGAGGATCGCCGCCTAGGTGATCATGGGGAGCATTCGGCGCAAGTTATCATGATCCCATTAGCACAATAAATATTTGTATATTGGTAGATGCAGCTTTGCAGGTGAGGAATGGGGGCCCAGATGGAGAAGAAGGTGATGATGGGAACCATGTTGGATCAAAGGTTGAGGGATGTACTATTCCATCACCTCATAAGAAGTTAGCTTTTCCTAAAGACCCCACAATTGGCATCTAGAGCTACCTTTCTCCTTTTCCTTTTAGTCTTGTGATGAACTTTTACCATATGAGAGCTTTCTTCTTTCTTTCTTTCTATCTATCTCACACTAAACCAAATCTAATTGTTTTGGTTTTTTCTGATAGGTTTGATTTAAAGGAGTTTGATTCAAATCCATTTGTCAGTGAAATGACCAACAATGTATGTGTTCCTTTTCTTTGGGGAGGGGGGACATTGGTCCAATCACCTTGATCTACATTGGGTGCCAAGTCCAATCAACTTTCACTGCCCCACACTTGGGATGTCCTGAATCTACGGATAATTTATAATAAGATTTCTCTATCTTAACAAATCCACTATATACAGGACCTATTAAGTCAAGGTTATAAGAATGCTAAGAATCACAACAAACTAGAAAGCCATGTCTGCCATATTGCTATTGAGCCAAGTAGACTTCACTGTTTCAGGGATTCATGAATTGTAATCATGCAACAGGATATGGCGAGCTCAAAGAAGAGGAAAGTTAGTTTCCTATGGTGAGAGTTCTGATGTCATCCACTGAAAGGAAAAAGCATATGCAAAGATGAAGTTTATGAAAATCGGGACGAAACCCGATGTTTTCTACACTGAAGAAGCCACAAGGTATGTCTTCACCATTAAAGTTAGAAACAAGCAAAATTCCTTTTTTTAATTGACAAAAGTCTGGTAAGTTTCTTTCCTAAAATGCAGGTCAGTTTTGTCAGATGTACCTACTGATCTCGTCATAATAGTGAACAATACCAGATATCTGTTGCACAAGGTACAATTTCATAAGATTTATCAGCAAGTAATATATAATATCCAACAGCAGTTTCCAGTGTTGGTTCTCTAAGAGAATGCAGAAACTTATAAAGGCAGTTTTTCTGTTTGCATTACTAAGCTTGGATGAGCGAATAGAATCTAAATCCAGAAACAATGAACTTTGGCATGAAATATATATATGCTCTTCTGCTCAGCAATAGATAATTTCTGTTGGTTAACCACTCTAAAGCTAAAAGGTGAATGATGAGGTTGGTTCTGTATACGGTTACAATGAGTACTATATTAACTTTATTGTAATCTGCTTTCATTTAATAAAGATCTTTTACTAGTTATCATGGCTTTCACTGTTTTTTAGTCTTTTAACAAACTCCTGCCAAAGAGTGCATGAACAGAGTACCGTTGTTTATCTTTTCTAGTTATTCTAAGCCTCTTGACTGAGATACTAAACTGTCCGTTTGATTTCAAAAATAAAATTAATTAAGATAAGAATGGTGATAATGATGATGATGGTAATGATAATCTTACACAATGCATCCCACATTGATTAAAATTACTAGTGAATGAGGACCACATTAAGTTTGTGAACATTTAGTATGAGTAGTAATCATGCCATTATCATCTTACACAATGCATGCCACATTGATTAAACTTAGTACTGAATGACTGCCACGTTAAGTAGGTGAACATTTAGTATTAGTAGTAATCATGACTTGCAATGATTTCTGGTCTTTTAACAAGGCCAACACATGCTACTTAACAATTCTAGTTACCTTTAAAATTTTTCATTTTTGTACCACTATGTTCATAAGATGCAGTAATGCTACTCAAAGTATATTTTAGTTACCTTCAAGCGTTTGATTTGCTAATCTTTTTAACTGTAGTTTCCGCTTCTTCTGAAGTGCGGCCTCCTGCAACGCCTCTCCTCTGACACCGACGACGGAGGCACGCCAACCCCAGTTTCCCTCCATGACTTCCCGGGAGGTGAGGAGGCATTTGAGCTCTGCGCAAAGTTCTGTTACGGCATTGCAATTAGCCTTAGTGCTCACAACTTTCTCCCCGCCATCTCCGCCGCCCGGTTCCTCCGTATGACTGAGTCTGTGGCCAAAGGCAATCTAGTGATGAAGCTAGAGTCATTCTTTGAAGCTTGCATCCTCCATGGATGGAAGGACTCCATTGTTACACTGCAGTCAGCTGGAAGGCTACCAACATGGTCTGAGAATCCAAGGATAGTCCGGCCTTGCATCGACGCCGTGGTTGAGAAAATTCTCACTCATCCTTCAAAGGTTCGGAATCACTACAGCATCCAAACGTCTGAAAAAAACTAATTGCTCATTGATCTTCTCTCATGATTTAAAAACCAAAATCCAAACATAAAGAGAAAATCTTTTCAATGAATTCAAGCATATCAACAAAGCTTTGATATTGATGAATTGTTGCCTCCCATTGCATATTGATCTTAGCTCTTGATTAAAAAAAAAACAAACACCAAACACAGAGAAGAGCTTTTCAATGATTTCAAGCAAACAAAGCTTTGATCAAATTGCATTGATGCATACCTTGTTCATGGTGATCAGGTCAATTGGTCCTTCACGTACACCAGGCCAGGCTACGACCAGAAGCAACACCGATCAGTCCCAAAGGACTGGTGGACAGAGGACGTCTCCGAGCTCGACCTTGACCTCTTCCGCTCGATCATCTCCGCCGTGCGGTCATCGAAGAAGCTCCAACCACAGCTCATCGGTGAAGCCCTGCACGTCTACGCGTGCAAGCACCTGCCAGACCCATTTCAAACCTTTCGCGGCCGCCGAGAGCTCCGCCGCCACCGAAGAAACCCTAACCAAGAACCGGAGAGTGCTCGAGTCCATCGTCAGCATGATCCCCAGCGACCACGGCTCCGTCTCCGGCCGCTTCTTGCTCAAACTCCTCAAGGTTCCATAATCAATTGAGAATCTTTTCAGTAAAATCTTCAAACCGAATACCAAACTTTCTCAATTTTCCATGATGATGAAGGTGGCGAACCAATTGGGCGCATCGCCATCAACGATGGCGGAGCTCGTGAGAAGGTCAGGGCGGCAGCTGGAGGAGGCGACGGCGGAGGACCTCCTCTTTCCATCACCGACGCATCCGAGCTCATTCGACATCGGAATCGTGGAAGCGATCCTGGAGAACTTCTTAGCCCAGCAACGGCGGCAATTAGGGCATGAGGAGAGAGAGCGGATGGCCAGCGCCATGGCGAGAGTAGCGCAGGTCTTCGATTCCTACTTGCAAGCCATTGCGCATGATCCTCGTCTCTCAGTGACGAAGCTCATCGAGCTCGCCGAGTCTTTGCCGGAGATTGCCCGGCAGGACCACGACGAGCTCTACCACGCCATTGATACGTATCTCAAGGTACCAAAACACCTTCAAAACTCCGAAGCTTTGAATTTCTTGAATTTTTTATTATATATACATTTCAAAATAATAATTCAAAAATTATAATAAAAATACAAGAAAATAGTGCTTTTTTTAATTTATTAATAGTAATTAAAGTTAACAAAAAATGTTAAAATTATACAAATTTTAGTAGCTTTTCAAATCTTAACTCTAAATTTTTTTTTTTAATATTAAATAAAATTTTCTGGTCTACAATAAGTTGAATTTATGTGGTTCATCTATTTTTCTCAAATATATATATATAAGTGATTATAGTTTAATAATTTTTAGATTTTACAGGAGGTTTATAAATATTTAACTCCAAAATTATAAATATATAAATAACACAGTTTTTTATATAATTTATTAATGCTAAATAAAGCTCAACTCTTAAAACTATAGAAAATTACAATACATAGTTAGCTTTCACTCCTCATTACTATTTTATCATTGTTAGAATATCACTGATCTGAATAAGAGCAGATTTACACAGAAAAGATGCAAAATTTATCAGAAATATCAAGAACAGATACAACTCACTTAAACTGAACTCATACTCTGTTTGGGAAAAACTAGTATTTTGATTCTGAAACATAGCAATTGGTAACTAACTGCAGGAACACCAAGAGCTGAGCAAGGAAGAGAGGAAGAGACTGTGCAGGGTGGTAGACTGCCGGAAATTGTCCGCCAATGCACGGTCAGATGCCATAGCAAACGATCGGTTGCCATTGAGGACGATAGTTCAGCTGCTTTTCGTCGAGCAAGAGAGAGCACGCCGAGCAAGCAGCAGCCGTGGCACACCACATCATCGGCCCTCCATTGAAATCGCCAATAACAGAGCAGAAGGTCCGGTAGCCACCGTAAAACCTGAAAGCAGAGAAACAATGAGGATGGAGCGGTCAAGATCGGTGTCAGAGTTGAAGGCTGTGAAGAAGGAGAGGGAGGCCGAGAAGGCTGCCAGCTCAGGGGAGAAACTGAAAGTGAAGTAATAATAACAAACAAAGAAGTTGGTTGCAAGAACAATACATGCATGATCTGCAACCTCTAGACTCCAGCTCTTCACCAATCTTCCATTCATTTGATATGTTTGCAAATCCATTCATGATTTTTTACTTCTCACCTGATGGTAATATGTTGCGAAGAACTACGAGGGCATGAGGGGATGTGTTTCAGAGATGTAATGAGAAATGAATCAAATCTTGTGAATTCAAAGAGTCATGGAAGTTCTTGCAGAAATTCAAATTAATCCCTAAATGAGAAACAAATATGACACCAGTTGACAAGATGAAAAATCCTAAACTCGAGATACACGAGAAGAAAGGACTGGTGTTTGTGTTCAAGAAAATAATAGAACTACACAATGCAAATAGCAAAAAAAAAGGGCTACCTGTGATATTTTGGATTCGGTTCTTGGGGAGTGAGTTTTTATCAACTCGAGACTTGAACAACCTCAGAAACACTCTCACAGAGCCTCAAGACCAGAGTTCGACCACTTTGAAGGCTCCGAACCACAGACATGACTTTGTCAAAGCTTGAGATAGGTAATGTTGTTTGCCTTTCCAATATCTTGATATCAAGCTGAGCTGGCTCAGAGGGGTATATCGCACTGTTTATTTATTAAGAGATATCATGGTTCATGTTCATGCTAATTTAAAATCTAGAAAAGAAAGGTTGGAGAATTATTAAGACTCACCATTTAAGATCAGTCATGCTGAGACTCAAACTCAGCTTACGACCACTTTTGTTACTAAGGAAGCAGAGCTGCAATTCAAGCTGACCTGCTGAAAGACGATGTTCCATTTAAGCACAATTATTAAGGAAACAAACTCACAGCTGAACACAGTTAGTATCTCATGTTCTTCAGTGAGAACATGACTTAATATTTATTTTCGGTATAGTTATATAACTTAAGCACGGCCGCTAGAATTAAAGAGAGATCAGATTGAAATACCAATAAATTGTATTACTTACAGCACTGTGAATGAAATGTCGAGGAGACTAAGTTTGCAATTTGAAAGAGTGCTATTTGGACTTCTTCAAGCACATCAAGAAGGGTTCCCAAAAGCAAACTGGTTGCCTGTATATCAAGATGAACATTTCTTTGATGAGTCGTCAATAACAAATGCCTAAGAATAAAGTTAGCACCCATCATTTTTGAAGTAGTGAAGAGATAGCAACAGGTGAAGAATAAAATAAAGGTTAAAAGAAGGCTACTTCAATGACAAATCAACTTACTAGTGTTTCCTGTTGCAAGCTCTTTGAACCAGCAAGCCTGCGATCATTCCTAGCATTGAACACAAATTCAAAGGCCGTGCAAACATTCATAGAAGGGAAATTCTGGAAAACATCAATTTGTTAAAATTAATCAGGATACACAATATAGTGGTTGTAACTTGAAAGAAAGATAATTTGTATTAAAAATAAATAACAAGATAAATAGCTTCCAGGAGCATGTGACATGACAACCTTTTCAATATCTGTCTGGTTCAATGAGTTATACATAGACAAATTTGAAGCTGGTCTGGTCTTTAAAATGAACCTGTCAAATCCAACCCAAGCAAATTACAATAATCTACAATTCTACATTCGCTAAGGTGTGGAGAGAATTGGCAGAAAAATTTTACCTTTCAGAAAGTAGGTTTCTGTAGTTGAGAAAAATATCACATTGTTCTTGCTTTTTCTCAATCTTGCTTAGTTTCCATAGCTAGAATGAACTCACACTGTATCAGTAAAAAAGATGATTTATTATTAGTGAAAAAAGATTAGAGATGCCAAAGATTACCTGCAAATTTTGGTGAATAGCCCAGCAATGTTCTCTCTTGTCCAGATGTTGCCGAACTACCTTTATAACCCCATTACAGTCCACATTCCCTTTTATCTTGCATGAAGCTGCAAAAGATTTCATCAGCTGGTTCACTTTCTTATCCAGCATTTCTAGTTCCTGCTGCATTGAAGTGCATTTATGTTGCTCATCCTGCCAAAGCATCATTCAGATACAAGTTTAATGGATTTGACCTTGCAAGAACCAGTTGGAAAGCATCATGTGATGAGCGGGTGGTGTTTAAACCAAGTGAAACACAAACTATGCAGTTAGATCCTAAGAAAAAAAAAAAGAAGTTTACAGGGCACTAATCAAGGTATATATGAACCAGACTTAAAAGCCACATCACAGACCTGATTGTTGCTTTCAGAATCCAATGAAACAGTAGAAAGGGATGCCTCTCTAGTTTGAGAAGATCTTGTACCATATGGACGAAATTTCATTAAAATAGATTTTAGCTTGTAGCACTCTTGAATCCCAGATTGGCACTGCCGTGATGTTTTCTACAATAAAAACATGACTAGATGACAAGACAAAATCAAGAAGGCAGATAATTGCAAGTTATATAGATTCATACATGCAAATGGTCAAGCTTCACATGATTTAACTGTGATTTTGCTTGTTCATACGCGAGCATCTCTTGCAGTCTTCTAGCTTCTGCTACTCTGCACAGAAATGATCATCAGTAACCCATTTTGGGATATGGAAAATCCTAGATCAGAAATCCATGCTCATTCAGAGAAAGTCACCTTTCTTGATGCAAGTCAGCCAAAGGATCTTGATTTTTCTGCAATAAATTAAAATCTGTCATTTTATTTTATTTTATTTTCTTGCAAAGGAAAAATTGAATGATAATAATACCCTGACATCAATAAGGAGCAAAAAAAAAATACAATTTATATTATACTTGATATGCATACCAGGGACAGGATCTTCTTAGACAGTCCCTCATACTTCCTAGCCATATGCAGCTCACCCAGCACATCTTCCAAAATGTCAAGCTTCAAATCACAGTGTAAAGATAAACTATAGTCATTTTCAAATTACCCCTGAAGAAGGCAGTCTATTTTTCGTAAGGGCATTAATGCACATCTCTACTAACACAGAGAATAACAATTGAGAAATAAGTTGCACATAAAATATATCCACATCAAAAGAATATTATAATGTAGAAAAGGAGGCTACAAATCAACCATTATTGACATCCCTGCTGTGTTCCCATAAGATACAGAATAAACTATAGGTTACAACTGAATGGTAATGGAACACACCTGTTTTGCTTCAAGATTATAAACTGAAGGTGAAAATGATTGCTTCGTAGCCCCTGAAACTTTAGAAAGTATCTGCAGGATGAATTATAGTATCGTTACCAATGTAGACTTTACCTTGATAACTTCAGAAGAGTTGTCATAACATAATATAACTGAACTAAAATAGAAAAGAAACGTCACATACATCAGCCCAATGCTTTAGTGGTCCCTGGACTCCAAAATTATGTCCATTATCATCATCCACAGCATTTCTCAGAGACAAACCAGAAATGCTACTAACAACTTCAGGCAAGGTCTTTGGACTCTTTTGTGTCTTGCTACCTTCATAGGTGAGACTCTTGTCCATGAGAAGAACTTCATTAATTCTTCTTTTCTTCCCAATTTTATCAACATCCTTTGAAGAAAATGGTTCTGGTGAAGAAAGAAATTTCTGATGGTGGTCATCAGGGTTACCATTGCCATATTTCACTATATCCTGGTTAGGGTGATGCTCTGCAGTATTCATACATTTAAATGGCGGTGAACTGTAACTATCAATCCCGTTCAAAGGATTCTCAGCAGTCACTGGCCCTAGCCACTGCACAAGATATTCAGTTAAGCAAATTATGATAATACTGATAAGTACCTATTTTGAAAATGCAAGCTAAAAGTTTCTGCAATTAATCTACAACATAATTCCCCTGACTGATGCTCAGCCCTATAGTTTGATGGTCCACCACATGGAGGTTCAATTAGTGTCTAGGAAACCGGCTATAACAAGTGGCTGCAATTGAGCAGTAAACCGTAGTTCCTATCACAGTTGAAAAAGGATTGGACCACCCAGAAAATAGTATTAACAATAAAATTCCCTTTGTATGTAATTGTGATCATAGGAAAAAGACAGCAACAGCAATGTGCGTCCAGAGGGATTACATAACATGCATACAAAGGAAGAAAATGAAGTTCAGTTACCTTGACAGAATTTTTTTTAGTTGCGGCCACATCATAGCTGTTTTCTGAAGTAAAATCTTGTGAAGAAGCAACCGAGTCCTCTTTAAACAGCTTCTCTCTTAACCGAGGAGAATAATTCCTAGTCTCAGAATCCTTATCATGGATCCCAACACAAACATTTGTTGGTATTTCCGCTTCCATTTGGGAATTGTGATAACAAAGAACATTATCCACTATGTCCGTGGCAGTTGCAAAATTTTGCAATTTGTCATGATTAACAGATGAGTGTGTCAAGTGGAATGCTTTCTCTTTGAGGACAGAGCTTGACTTAACTGCTCTGTCAGGCTTTTGAATTGAAGATAGATTAGGGTCAGGCACTTCTGTAGAATAGATAGCCTTTGATAAAGAATCTTGCCGTACACCATTCTCTCTGAGCTCAACTACAGTATGCTTTTGAAAAGAACCATATGCATTAGAAGTTGATGGACCTTCAACAAGTTTCTGAGAGGTTGCCTGTTTTCTAATGTTAATTCCTGACTTGGGGGACTGAAAGGATGGAGTTGATTGAGCCAGCCTCAAGCCTCGATTGTCATTCAAGATCTCAGTTTCCAAGCCACTCAGCTCCCTGCTGAATTCCTGATCTTTTATCTTTACAGAAGCACTGTTTGCATTCTCTTTTCCAGGAACAACAGGAGAACTCAATGGACTTCTGCAAGAATTATCATGTGTTCTTTCTGAATAACCTTCAAGCTGAGATTGGGCATTGTCTTCCATAGAAAATGATAAGTGAGGGATAAGCTTCAGTTTTTCAAGAACTTTAAATTTTGATATGCTACTTTTAATGGCCAAAATTCTTTCACTGTGTCTCTCAAGTTCCATCTTTATAGAGGAGGGTGTCTGCTCTTTTGTGGAACCATTTACCGGATCAGAAAATAACTGTTGTCTCTTTGCGAGTATGGATGATACAGAACCATGAACTGGAGACTGAAAGAGTTGTATGGCACATTTTGGGGTGTGCATTCCACTCTCATATTCCAATATCTGTTGCTGGCCCTCTGCAGTCTTCATTGGGGGAACTTTGTTTTCAGATAGTGGAGAAGAAATTGAGTGGGTTTTGGCTCCATCTGTCTTGTCTCTAAAAGAATCATGGTTCACATTATCAAATTCTTGGGCTGCATTGATTTTGGAGTTTGTATCTTTTGGTGAAAATATTTCATGGTTTTCAGAACGAATAACCTTGGTACCGGCAAGAGAGACATCTTGCATGGCCACATTGTTAAAAAAAGAAGAAATTGCACCCTGAAAATGGAATTGGCACAAAAATTGGGGCATAAGTTTTTGCTACAAAGTTGCATAATAAAATATATAATTAGCACACCAAAAGGTCAGGCAAAGAATCAAGTTTGACAGCACAACAATCAACATACAAAGATCCTTACCTGGGTTTCTTGATTTTGGAAGGAATGTGATTGTTGACCAGCACTCATATTAGAAACATAGCTTCTGTCACCAACCTGATCCACACCACTGCCCAGTGAAACAACTTCTGGTTGACGGGCACTAACAGAGTAGTTATTACCATTATCACAATGCTCAGTTATGCCATCAGTAAGTATTTGTTCATTTCTAGTGACTGTTGCATCAGTATACTCAACTCTATGATGATCAGAAGTCACCACTCTAGAGTCAGTCCTTAGAGAATCTGGTTCAAAGTTTCTGTTAACTTCAGCTAAGAGAGCCTCCAACCTAGGAGATATTTTCCCGTAGTCATATCTATTCGGATTCTCCATTATCAGGCTCATATTGTTCGAGTCACTGGCACTGCCACCAATGTTCCCATTGGAAAGCTTCCTGTGAGGAATAGGCTTCTTGTGTCCGGTTGGAACCATGAAATTGCTAGAATCAGCAGGCATTGACGCTTCAGTCGGGGTCCTGACACTTCCCACTGAATTAGCTGTGCGGTCATCTGGAGGAGCAATGTTACGGAAATGCAAAGAAAATGCTGTTGAATCTAAGGTAATGTCATGGTTGTTATCATCTGACATTCCAGAGTCAGAATACCTCCCAGTTTTGATAAAACTTGTGGATACTGGTCCAAAAAAGTTCTCATCTGTACAGAATCAAAGGAATTGATGAAGTAAAACGATAGTTCCGTCCATTTGAATTCGGTGTAATGATTTAATTCTTAGAACAAAAAAAAACACCATCATGTAACAAATGCATTAATAATAATTAAAAAAACAAAAAAATGTCAATCTGTATCACATATCATACAAAAATTTAGCAGAACAGAACTTACAGAATACTGATATCTTCAAAAGAGAAAGCACATTGTTCTACTTCACAAAAGTCAGGACAACTAAATAATAATCCACGAAAAACATAAAATTCCTCACCAGTTGTACCATTTTTTTATGCAAAAACTTTAAAAACATTTGGGATAAAGAGGAAAGGTAAAAAAAAAGAGTTACCATCATTGGAGGTCACGGAATCAGCGACACTGCCCAGGGGAGTAAGAATTCATATCTCTTAAAAAACTCTCCTGTTCCTCCTCTTCCTCATCGTCCTCCTCGCGCACCGACCCTCTCGAATCATCACTGTCCGAGTGCTCTACAGGGAACCCCACAAGAGGCCTCGTCTCGGAGTCCTCGCCGCCTCCAGGGCGCAAATCCGGCGGGGTGTCAAAGTCCTCGTCACGGTCGAAGACATGCACAGCCGTGGTCTCCGCGAAGCTAACCCGCCGCGCCCTCTTCCTCGCCATCGTCTCCTCATCCGCGTCCCCTCCACTCTGGGCCTCCTTCGGCTCCATGATTGGGAGATCAAAGGTCGAATTGGGACGAGAAATCGAGAGAAATTCCAGAGTTTCTAGGGTTTGGGGGAGAAGAAACAGAGTGTGCGGGAAGAGACGAAGAAGAGGAGTTCAAACTTCGAAAATGGTATTTTGTGTCTAATGACTGAAATAGCCTTCGATGGAATAAGAATCATCTCCGTTTTCTATTCTTTCACTAAGGGTTACTTTGGTAAAAATAATTCTCAACGGATGGTGGATGATGGATCCTAGATCAGGATCCGACCCGATAGCATAAATGGATTTTAAAATCAAGGTCCGATCCGTTTGGGTTTATCAGATTTTCTTAAAGATCCGAACCCATCAGAGCATAATGGATTTTAGATCAGGATCCGATCCGTTTGGGATTTATCAAATTTGCTAAGCGTGTAATGGATTTTAAATTAGGATTCGATCCGTTTGGGTTTATCGGATTTTCTCAAAGATCCGACCCAATAGCGCATAATTGATTTGATATTTGGATTCGATCCACTTGGGCCGATGATATATTGCGGGCCTATGTGAGGTGCTGGGCCAGCCCGTTAATCGTTAATGGATTTTGGAGCAGGATCCGATTCTGTTTCGGATCCGGTTCTTTCTCAATTGGACCCGTTTGTTTGATCTATAAATATGAGTGCATCTCCCTCCGTTTTAGGGCCACAGCGCGATTCGAAAAGCCCTAATTTCACGGCGTGTTGCATCGGAGCTTGAGGATTTAGGGTTTGGAGATCGATGGGAAGGAGGAAGGAACGCCGCCTTGCAGCCATGCACGGTGCTGGGCGGAGGGTGAAACTAGATCTCTTCGCCGAACCCTCTGGTAATCCCTTTCATCCTCTAACCATCGCTTCTCGTGGATTCCATCATGTTCGATTTGGTTTTCGTTCGTTTGTTTTGATTCCTTTCTTCTTGCTCATTCATCCGTGAATTGAATTGTCAATAAACCACCTTGAATTCGTAGTTCCTGTGTGGAAGGATTTTTTTTTTAATCTCCTTATGTTCCTAGAATTTATTTGCTGAAATTGTGATAATTCCTTGTTTTTGGATGTTTTCTTGGTTAATTTAATTTTTCATGAGCTAGAAACCGAAGAGAAGAAATTCTCTTTGGCTGAACTTGCATAAAGCTGGTGGTTGTATCTGATTTCTGTGAAGCCTACGTTTTAGTTTTAAATTTTTGTAATTTTTATGTTTGGAGTTTAACTATGCGTATAATTAGTTGAAAACTATCAGGATATGGCTTTCAAATACAGCAATTGATTGTATGTAGTAGTGTTTCCATGGAAAATTATAATCGTGGCATAATTGGGCAATTGTATGAACAGCTCTGATGGGGTTTAATGGTTTAGTCGTTTGAATATAAAGTAATTTGTAAAAATCAAATAAATCAGAAGGTGGTTTGCTTGAGAGTGCCCAATGAAGTGGTAACATCAAAATTTGAGTTTATTTCCTTCTCATTGTCTTTGACAAAACCATGGTGCTGCTACATTTGCTGTTTTATTCCGGGGGTTAACTTGCCCCTTTTCTTGGTTAAGCTAATGTTCATTTCTCCTTAATTTTTGCCTTCTGTGATGCGGTCCTTTGTTATCTAGAATTACCTAGTGTATTTGGCTGTTTGTTTAAATGTTCTAATTGCATACCTACTGCTTTCTATTGATAATAGGAGAGGCAGGGGGCAGTTCTTCAAATGATGGAGTTGGGAGGAATATGGATCACAATCACCATACTGGGGACCCTGTGTCCCCATCCTCTTCAGGTGGGTTCCATGAATATCTCTTCAAAGGACTATATAGAGAAAATATGCCTACAAAGCATATTTTTGGTGGAAATTTCGAAAATATTGCACAAGACTTTGTTGTATGTATGAAGAATTGGTTTTGAGACTGGCATAGCTGAGATCCCGTCAGCAATTGATAACATGTCAGATCGTGCTGCTGCTCTGAAAATTGGTGACTTCATACCTGTTCTTACCTTTTTGGCAGCATCTATGCGTTCCAAAGAATGGAGGAAATGTTTGCCTTCTCGGTTCGTATGTCTCTAGCTTTATTTTGATGTGATTCCTAACTTACTTTTTTTATGTTTGCCAGGTGGGTTTGGTGAAATATATCATCTAACGGGGCATATATACTTATATTTAAATTACCTTATACATGACTGAATGAGCATATGGATGAAGCACTTTCTTTAAGATGCTTTAGTTTGCTTTTCATATGATATCTTGTGGATTAGTTTGACATCTTATAAGTTCTTTTTGTGTTGACAGGCCAGAAGCAGGAAAATCCCTTAATGTTACTTGGACAATATAGTGATGAGGAGCTGGATGAGGAAGCAACTGAACAACCAAATAATGCTGATGAACAGACCTCCTTAACTGGTTTAGAATTCCAGGTAAATTTGTTATCACCTTTCCTGGTTTAGTATGCTTGAATTCTATAGGAGATGGGTTGTCCTGTCCATGCATTTGATATGCCAAAAGCTAGTTACCTGTCAAGTGATTGCTATAACTGTTGTTGATGCATATAAATTGTGAAGTCAATTGATACTGCTATTGGAGTAGTCCTTTTTGTGCCAGTTGGGATTGTTGTTGGGAAAGTCCTGGCGATTTATGAGGGTTTATAAGAATCTGATGCTCAAAAATTCTAGGAATTCTGTTTTTTGTTATTCAAAACGAGAATAGCCATTGTTTATGCATTCAAGCAAGTTATTCTTTTTGCACCTTACAATTTGAAATCGCTTGGTGATTAGCTGGATATTTTTATGAGAGATCATGAGCTTTTATTGTAGCACTCGCCAAGTCAAATAAAGTATGGCAAAAAAGTATATGCTTGCCCATCAGTAACCTGGTTGTTATAACTTATAAGTTTGAGACTAGATAACAGTTTCTCCGCAGAAGAAGCACTAGTCATGTTCCATGCCCTATGCTCATGGGAGCCTTCTGCATTAGGTTCCTTTTTCCGTCTCTACAAGTCTAATCAACCATGTGATAACAGCAAGCATTTTATGCAATATATGACCATACTTGGAGCTACGGTATCTGATAGGCAAAGTAAATGATATTTGGTAAATGGGGCTGTACATGTCTTTCAACTAGGCATCCTGCTATCTTTCAGTTGTTTGTGATCTATTTTCTTTGGTTATTTTTTTTCTCTTACTGAACACATATGTAATTCATGCTTTTATGGGTAGCTTAAGTTTATTTTTGACAATGTGATTACTTTTGCATGAAGTCTTCTACTTTCTTGGCCCATTATGAAGCTAATTTTATGGCTTATTCATGGTGGGCTTTGTTGTTCCTTCCTATGTGCAAGTGCTGTAAATTCTAATTATGGTTTATTAGGATTTGCCTTTTCCACTGGCAATATCCTCAGCATCTTATAGCCCGAGCCTTGCATCCCAGTGTTGTGGTGTAGATGTTTCTCTTGGGTACACTGGTTAGTTCCCAAACCAAAAGTTATCATCTGGTAAACTTAGGAGTTGTAAATATACACACATTGTCAATCTCTGTCTGGCCTGAGGAAACCTTTTACCAGTTCTTTTTCATATACATGTATATATATATATATATTAAATGCCAAAGTATGCTGAGATGCTGTGAAAGACTTCTTACTGGAGTATGCTTTTAACATGTTCTCTGGACGTTTGCTAATGGCACCCTGTGGTCCATCTTCCCCCTGGAATGTCCACAGTTCTCTTGTTCAGCTCATTTTTTTTTCCTCAATCTGTTTATCTTCTTATATTTATTTTGAATCATAGTTTCAGATATTGCTATAATTTAGTTTTCAACAGTTTGTGGCCTATGTTCTGTCCAGGTGAGCGTGCCACCTTTGGTCATATTTACAACCATCATCTATGGTTAGGTCTCCTTTTCTGTTTAAACTAGAGTTTATTTGTTATTGCAGGCTGAACATGGAGATGTTAGCAACGACAAAGGACACATCAATGACAAAGATGTTGTTGAACTTGTTGATAAGGAATCCGATAAATTAGATACTACTGAAAGTAAAGAGGGTTACAGTGTAAAAGAGGAGGAAATTATTTCTTCTGCAGCCATTCAGAACAATGAAACTGACTCAGCTACTCATGCTCCAGAAGCCTCTGGACCTCAAATTCATGGGGATGTGACTGGTGGTTGGAAGATGGTGATGGATGAGCAAAGTAATCGATATTATTATTGGAATACTTTTACAGGGGAGACTTCATGGGAGACACCTAGCTCGGTGGCTCTTACATCAGAAAATATCAGTGAACATGATGATTCTCTTGGTGAAGACAAAACAAAATCTCTGGTGCATGAGCATTCGTCCATGCAACTGAATGACACTATAGTGGCATATTCAAATATTTCTTCTGATAATCAAAGTTTAAACGGAGGTGGTGCCCATTTGTCTTACGATGCAACACATTATAACCCTGTTGCAACTGGCATTTCATATGGGGAGGCTTCCATCTTACCGAATGTTGGTTCATTTCACCAGTCACATATTTTTTCAGAACATCATCCAAACTTAGGGGAGGTGGTTCATGCTTCAAGTGCTGAACACAAGGATATGCACATGACTAGTTATATTGAGAGCACTGAAGCAATAGCAGCTCATTCTGTGACACTTATACAGTATGCTGAAAGTTTATTGCAGAGATTAAACACACTCTTAAGGTATTACTGCTTTGATGCCTTGCAGTAGTATTTATGGATGAGTACCATCTTCTAAGAATTCTTTTGAGTTCCAGATACATGTGTGTCTGTTCTAGTGTCTCTGCCCATGCTTTATTTGTGAAAATTCCCATGCCACAAGTGGATATTCAAATATATGGTTCTACATTCATATATCGTATATGTATGCATAGCTTCATATATGACTTATGAACATGTTTGGGCATGTAACATGCATAGCGCTATCTAAATCTTTCACTAATTTTAAATTTGAAAATCTCTGGATATCTTTTATTTCTGTAGTAACTATTATTTATATAATTATGATGCTACCAAGTACAATTGTCTAAAATTTTATATATTTTGGTTTAGGTCTGGTAATCATGTGACAGATCATGTGTTAATTATGAAGGAGATTGAGATTAGGATATCTGATTGTAAGGGGCTGTCATCATATGGATCCTCTTTGCTACCATTTTGGTGGCATACAGAGGTGCAGCTTAAGCAGTTGGAGTCAGTTATTGGCAAAGAAGAATCTTCCCAGCTCAATACCTTTAAAAGTTGCAATGAACAAACTGGAGATAAAGCTACTGTATTTTCTGAAAGCTTGGGAACAAGATCTGAGACTGTTGGTAAAAATGAAGGCACAGGTGCTCTTGTCTTGAATGATAATTCTCCTTCAAGATATGCATCAAAGGATGGACAGACAGAAATGAGCAATGTGTCAGGGAGCAGGGCAGGAGGGACTGAGCAAACTTTGTCTGGACCAACTTTTCAGGGGTCAAGGGATGAGAAAGAACCAGGGGAGATAGAAGCCGATCAGACTGTTCTGTCTGTAGAAATGGTTAACAAAGTTGGCACAGGCGCTATAGAAGATGTAGACATGGATGTGGAAATGGAGGTTGATGAAGATATCCCTGTGGACCAAACAGCTGGTGCTGGTAGATCAATTGGTGAAGGTCCAACTCTATTAGAACAGCAAACTCAAACAAGCCTATTAACAACTGAGAGGGCCCCACCTCCTCCAGAAGAGGAGTGGATTCCCCCACCACCTCCTGAAAGTGAAGCAATTCCTCCACCACCAACGGAAGAGCCACCAACATCTCCAATTCCTCCACCTTTTCCAGAAACACAGCCTCTTAATTCTTATCAAGAACAGTTTAATACAGGGTACACTGTTCCAACTTATGATTTCTATACTCCGACTGTGAATGAAGTAGGGAATAATGGTTATTATGTGCCTGTAGAAGGATGCCATATTGCTGAACAGGCAACACCATATTATGGCCCAGTGGCTGCTAATGCCTTTCCTCATTTGGCAGCAGATGTTAGCTCAGTTGAACCTGTTGTGTACTATGATCCTTCAAGCACAGTCATACCTGCTGGCCCTGCAGCAAGTAGTGTGGAATCATCAATTTACTATGTGGAAGCCAGTTCCATTAGCTATCACAATCACAACAATGCTTCTTTGTTGGATCAATCTGGGACAAGTGACATCTACTACGGAACCCGGAAGCAGTTCTTTACTGTCTGAGAAGATTGATATGAACTCCTCACAGCCAGCCTCCTTTACATCCACCATTCAAGTTGCTGAAAGTTCTCTGGTGAATGGGAATAATGCCGATGTGCTCCCTGCTACTGCCAATAAGAACCAATCAAAAGGTATGAATAACCTACCCACTATACCTGGTGGTGGTAAATTTAATGGACCCAGGCATGATGTTAGATAATGAATATCCAATCTGATTCTTTTTATTCTTATGCAAATCTTTATCTATTTTCTGCCTAACAGTTGTACGTGGCAAGAAGCGAACTCTGGCAGTGGCATCTTCTTTGAGGTCTAATAAGAAAGTTTCCAGTCTGGTGAACAAGGTATCTCTCTACTTTCTTCTTAGGACTATATGTTAAATACTTGCACACTTGAACACATACCATTACATAAAATGCTTGGACTATGAGTAAAAACTATACGCCAAAGTTTGACTAGGAATGACTATTTTCATGCGTTTGTATTTTGATGGCAATCTGGCTCCACCCCTTATCGGGTTTGTGATAGATTTGGGATTTGACTTTAGAGTACCCCAAACCTGATTGATTGTATATATTTCATGGCTATTTGTTGTAGAACCTGTGAAACACAGAGCTTAAGACCTGAATACTATGATTTTATATACATATTTGTCATTATGTATATAATTGTAAGGTATGATTTTCAAATTAATAATCACTAACAGATAGTATAAATAGAGTAGATTAAAAAACCTAAAATGGGTATTTGTTTGGGAATTGCATTTTTGCGTGAGTGCATGTCACATTGTGTCCCCATTTGACACGCTTTCATCCGTATCAGTGGAAGGCTGCAAAGGAAGAATTGCATGGGGATGAGGATGAGGATGAAGAACCTGAAAATGCTTATGAAGTTTTAGAAAGAAAACGCCTGAAAGAAATAGAGGTATGTACTGTTAGATACCATTCTTATATATTTTCTATGTTAGCTTTCCATCTTTAGAATTTTGAATCCTTTCCATGTGCAGGAATGGCGCAAACGGCAGATAGAAAGTGGAGAAGCCCAAGTCAATGCTAATTTCCTTCCACTGGGCGGTGACTGGTATATTTTCCTCAAACCAAGCTCTACCTTTTCTATATTTAAGTAGTTGTTTTGATTTTTGCTAGTTTGCTGCTCCTGCCTTTGTCTATATGATATTGAAGCAGTGATATTAGTTGTCATTTGGCAAGTTACTATTTAAGTTTAAAAAAAAAAAAAATTGTTGCTATCAAGAATAAAATGTTAACACGAATTTGATAGAATGATTGGATGACTTAAGAAAGTTTACACTTTAATTCGGTCATGACAGTATTTGTGTTTCACACCTGACTTATTGACTTGAGAATATGAGGTGGTTTCATGCACTTTCTTGGTAATTTTAATTTATAATGGAGGCATGGTTATTTTATTTCAGGATCATGCATTCTGAGTTACCATTTATTAACTTCTTACAGGAGGGAGCGGGTAAGGCGCAAAAGAGAACAGAAAGCCAAAGCAGCTCAAACGCCTTCTGAGGGAATTGATGATGGGAAAAAGATTCCTAACTTAACAGAACTATCGAAACATCTTCCTTCGGGCTGGCAGGTTTGCTTCTTATAAAAGCTTGGCTTTTTTGCCCCCGCTCTTTACCTTTATTATTACATGCAATTTGGATACACAAGTGTTCTTGGATTGAGCAGACACGGAAAATTGGAAGGAAAAAAAAAAAAAATGGGTACTTTACCTTCTATATTTTACCGCAATCCAATCACAATTAAAAAAGTAATTTAAATTTTTCCTAGCTAAATGTAATCCATTTGGTTTCAGGCTTATTGGGATGAATCAACAAAGGAGGTGTACTACGGCAACACAGTTACTTCAGAAACCTCATGGACCAAACCAAGTAGATAATTGAAGAACACATATATATATTCTTGGATATTTTAGCCTTCCACACTTCATTGTAAATAGTCTCTTGAGAATTTATTTTATTTTATGTTAAAGAGTTTCTGTTCGATCATCTAGAAGAATGCTGGCTCATGTGACATGCATTTTTCCGGCGAAAAGAATTATCCGACGAGAGTGTAATATCATAATTTTGTTTTTGTTCATTCCTCTGTTATTTTTCTTTCTAGCATTTGTATGGTGATCTCTTTCTGAGCTTTTTGATGTAGTGTTCTAAAATAGGTTTTTTTTTTTTTACTGAGTTATTAGTTTCTATCAGGATGACCCATTCCCTGAGGTTCAAATCTAGTATCTGCTCCGCATCTTGATTTTTATTTATTTATTTATTTATTTATTTATTTATTCTTGGTTTGCTGGAATTTATTAGGAGCTTTTGTTCTCACCCAGATTTTAACTTGATTCTGTTTTGATTGAATTATAAAATCAAACAGATGAATAATGGTGTCTTAGATGTTGCTTTACCTGAAGCACTTTTAGCATAAAGCTAAATTCAGGAGATTTGACATATTAATCAAATGAGTTTTCTGCGGATAAAATAATGTGGAGTAATGGCGTCACAAATGCAAATCCGGAGGTAGCTAATAAACTTATCATTCAGAAGATAAACAATAATTACATTCAAAGTGATTATAAAAGAGGTTGTCACAGTTAAAAAAGTGCCCCATCATAGAAAATTGAATTTTGTGTTTTACTGATATTGTTTGGTATAATCCAGAATAATTATATCCTCTCTCCAACGCAAACATAACCAATAATTATTCCCTTGTGACTGTCTAGAGTTTATGAAGCAACACCAGGATATACATTCCAAGGTCACAATCAATAACATCAAAATCCACTACTGGAGAAAGGTTTATCTGCTCCAAAAAGATTATAGTCTCTGCATGCTATATTGGCAACAAGAAGTTCAAAAGCACCCGACAAAACGTGACTCGGACGCAGCCAAGAATCGGATTAGTCCATATAGATGCATGCGTATCGAGAGTTTCTTTGCGAATTTCTTTCACCATCTGGTTAAACATGATGTAACTTAAGACTCTGATGCTTCAGAACTGTCTGATTGTTCATCCATATAAAGCACGCCATGGTTCTTCGGCTGGTTTATGTGACTGTGCACTCGGCTTCCACTGGATCTCGTCTTTGGAGATGTACAACCCGCAATGGTCAGCCAAGAATTGTCCGACGGAAAATAAAGCCTAGGATGATATGATAGGAAATGCAAATAGTTAGAATGACCGTAATGCACATTGCGCATAGCAATGCACATGATAAGCAGCAAGTTCGTGCCCAATGCTGTTAAGTCATAAAGTTTATCCTTTTGGATAGAAAAATATGCAACTGATAGGAAAGCAAGGAGAAGCTCCAATTTCACCCTAATCAATCAATCCACTCCACAAAGATGATGTTTGAATAAAATGCTGAAGTAGGGGATTGAACAGCCAAGTAAAACAGCAGCAAAGACAATATATAGATAATGTCATATTCAAATGTTGTAACACTGCAATATATACGATTGAGACAATTAAATGTAAACATATTGGGATCTACCATTGGTGAAAATTAGATCATAACATGGAGTCTAACTGCAGAATGTTCTGGAAAATTGAGAAGGTTTGAAGTTTTAAAAGATGCTTCTACATACCTCGGGCACGTAATCTGCGGACCTCCTGGTCTGATTTTGGCTACTAGCCGCAATAAGAACAAATGCGGGCAGCTTCAACACGCGAACCATATGCAGCAAGCAGGCCAAGGCTTCACAATGAATCTGTAGTGATGGAGGAGGCCGAGCAGTTGCAGCAAGCATGACCTTAGTAAATTCAGTCGACACACCAACCTCAGCACCATAAACTTTTCCTTCCTGTTCAAATGGTGTTTGGATTCTCACTTCATAGTTATGCTTAACTGTCTTTGCAACATAAGGAACAATTAATGTAGGTGGTTCGGAAGATTTGTCTGAAACAATTGTTGCCAGAATTTCTCTGATGGCACATGCAGCCACAGGAGGTTCATAATTTGGCAAAAGCAGTATAGACACCTGAAAAAAATTGAGGATTGTTTCCTTTAAACTGAAAATGCTTCTTCCCAACAAAGAGGAACAAATAATCCACAATATTTTATCAAAAAAAATATATATTTATCCAAAAAAAAAAGAAGAAGAAATCCACAATGAAAAAAATGAACACAACTGGAATGTATGCCACATAGTCATCAATAAAGGTCACAGCTATCGCAATGCTGAACTATTTCACCATACGTATGTCTACAAGGCTAGATTAAAATACCACTGACATTCAATAGCCAAAAATTTAAGATAGGAACTGAATTACATACTTCATTTATAGCGATTAATCTTTAACAAGTACGCAAAAGATCATTTTTTTATGAATAACATCACGGGAAAACAAAACCAAAAAAACTATAATTAGGTCAAAATTAAGCAACTACTATAGCAATTATTATGACAAAAACAGTTCTTCAACTATGAAAATATTCTAATTCTGCAATGTGACGAGGATCACTAAAGAATAGTGCAATATCAGAAAAGGCAAGATCATAAGCAAACAGTCTGATATTAAATTAAAGTTTCCATATTTTGTGCAAAAAACCCTAATTTTTTTGCACTCAAATTAGAGCCACTTCCATTGCAGTTATTGTAACAAAATACTGTTCTTCATCCATACAAATATTATAATCCTGCAATATGATAATGATCATCATTGAAGTACATGCTCATTTACCATAGAAAAACAAGATAATTTGCAGATATTCTAATGTTATTTCTAGTATTATGTGTTTAATTTTCAAATATATCTCAAAGTTCCATATCACGGCAAGCAAGAAAACCATCATTTTGCATACATTCTACGCCTCTAAATTTCAAAATTCAACCTTTCAAAAAAAAATATATGAAAATCGATAATTAATTTGGTTTTCACTAGAGAAAATCTAACAGCATAAGAAATTAAAAATAAAAAAAAAATAAAAAAGAATAGTGCATGCCTGCGGCGATCCATGAGGATCGAGGAATTGAACTAAATCACCGCTAGCTTTGCGCTCCATGATGCCATAGTTCTCCAGAGAGACCTCGAAAGGGGTTGCCTCTCTGAGGAAATCGAAACGAGATTTGCAAAATGGAAATCAGGGTTAGGTTTAGGGTTTATACACAAACTATTAGGGATTTGAAAGGGATGAAGAGGAGAGAAACTCACGATCGAGTTAGATTAGAACCAGGGCTCGATCGCAGAGCTCCGGCGAGGGAGGCGCCGAAGCCTTCGTCGTCGGCGACGAGGACGATGAGCTTCGAAGCCACTTTCATGGCGTTTCAGGAGGGAATGAATAGACGGTAAGCTCACCGCTCACTGAGCTTTAAAATGGTACACTTTTTGCTTATTGCCCCTCAAAAAGTTTGGAAATTCTTTTTCCACTCATCACTTATGTATAATAAATAAAAGGTAGAGGGACTAAATAGGATATTCTATCTAAGTAATTAAGTAAAAAACCAACCAAACCTTTCAAAGCTGTTTTTTTTATGGTGATCAATTTGAGCCTTATTTGGTTATTTTGGATTACTTGATCAATTATTTAATTATCTTAATTGAGTGAAAAAAAAAAAATTTGACAAATATAGACATACTACCAAAAGACTCGGAGCGCAGATATACTTGGTCACATCTGTGAAAATCAAAGATGAAACATTCAAAAAACTTCAGTTCACGACTTGATGAAAGTAGTGATGGTAACAAGTCGAAGTATCCCAAACCCATTGTCTCCTGTTGAGAGGCATGGGCTAATTGATCAATCTTCTGCATGTGCTCATGCCCTTGTCACGTGATTTATCCACATTTTGTAAATATATATATATATATATATATAAGTTACATAGGATGGCACACACGAGAAGTTGAGCTATATAACAATTGTGTAATCTACTTAATCAAGTTAGAATGTAAACCCCGTCTCCTAAGCAGAAGGAATACCTTATACAAGGGAATGAGGAAAAAAAATATTTAAATGTGCACAATACTTAAAAAATAGGTTGTAAATAAATTTTGAAAACAAAAATGAGATAACCGCAATCAATTAAGATTATATCTGTCTATTTTTGTATTACTTGATTTTATTTAATAATTTAATTAAATGAATACCCATCTGTACATGAATCCTTTAAGAATAATCATCAAATAGAAGAAAAAAGAAAAAAAAAAATCATAAACAAAACTTTGTTCATGTAAGCAGACAAAAGAAAACAATATTTCCTCAGTCACAACAAACCTGGAAAGATGTTCTAGCATTAAATAAATTGGAAGGGAAAAAAGAATGAAAAGAAAACATTCAATCCATCAATCAAAAAGAATGATTTATAAGTTAAAAACTGCAAGCTGGTTTCAATCTGCTATCTCATAACTTTATGTTCATGTTCTAAAAAGTATACACACTGAGAATCAGTAAAATGTGTATGCCAGTAGAAATTTCACATTTTGTTTGTTCGCCGAAAATCACTTCATCATAGAATTCACAAATCATTTATACAAAAACTCCCTTCCAATTTTTGAGCATGTCATGAACCTGCAAACATTAAACCTTCAAATAATTAGCATATCAAAAGTTTCACAATATGATTATATACTACAAGCAACAAAGCAACATAATTAAAACATCGGTATGGAGCCTTTTCGTCTCTCTACTCTTTATTAGTTTTATCTAAGCCTTTGATATATAATAATAAATAAAGGTCAGGAAGTCAGGCAAATCATTTGGCTTTTCTTTTCCCTTGCCTGCCATTTATCCCTAGACCCCATAATATGTCTCTGTTTTCCTTCAATCACCACAGTTTTACTAACCACATTTTTCTCTTAACATGACCATAATTAGGGTTTTAACCATAAACAGTAAAATAACAAATATACCATGAGTCAGAAGTCAAATATAACAAAATTTAAGGGGTTCATATCCAAAGCTAAGAAATAGCGGGGTCTTAGTTGTAATTTCAAGGGCACAAAAGAAAATTTCAAGATAAAAAAGAATAAAAAATATTTTGGGAATTTATATGATTTATGACTTCAGTTATGAATAGCTAGATCAACTAACATATTCTAAGAGGGTAAGTCAGTCAGACATTCAGACAATTAGACCTATTTCAAGAGGTAGACAAGAAAATAAAAATTAAAAAAATAAAAACAAAAAGAGATCATTCCTTCATCCTTGAGAGAGACTATTGACGAGGATTATTCTTCTATTAATTAGTTTCCTTTTTTTTTTGGAAGAGATGCTCAGCCAACAGCTCTCTATGAAGTGCTATGGCGGGATGTGCATTCAATATATGAGCATGATGTGTCCTAGAACTGCATGTAATATGATTTCTAATTAACATGAGGGTCTAGGCAAAGGCAAGGTTATAATCATTTGACTGAATTAAAAATGAACTGCTAAATTTAATACCATTGAATAGAATTCCTGTCAAATTCTGAAAAGTTAATATCCACTAAATGCCAACTATTTGAATCTGCTAAAAATTTTCATATATGAAGAAAACAAATCATAAATGAAAGGAGTTTGTCCACAAGTCTAGAAGTGAACTGATAGAGTTCTATAGTGGATTACACCAAAAGGTTGGCAAAGTTGGCGAAAAATCAACTATTAGTATATATGGCCAATGATGCATGTTAATAACTAGTCAATCATACCTGGTTCCTGTAAAAGGCCAAGATCAGAATGTTGTAAATTCCACATGAAGAATGCCAAAGAAATCTGTTACAATTTTATCTTTGAAATCAAGTGGAAAAATTGAGGTTCATAATTTCTATTGAAAAACCATGTGATATTTACCATGAGGAAAACAAAATTTTGATTACTATAGAGTTTTCTAAATGACAATAAAGACAAAATTATTCATACCACACAAAAACAATCTTCAAACGCTCATGAGGTAAATCCATTAAAATTTATACCTGATTACAGGGCCATTTCTGCTTGTAAAGCTGCCAGTTCATCTTCCTCTGCTGTATTTTTCTGTGGAGCTGGACGAGGAGGTTGTCTACCAGCAGGAACATGCACAGGAGCAGCAGGAGCAGTCGTAGCAGGCTGCAAAAGCTGCTCCTCCAACTCAGCTCCCTCCAACTCTTCAAGTTCAGCCTCCAACTCATCCTGCCAATGCAAATAGCATTAATAATGATCAGCAAGAAAACCAGTAAGAGCAGCATACTAATTGATATGGATCTATACTTCATCGAAGTCAGCAGCTGCTCCGATAGGAGCAGATAGTGCTTCTTGAATCTGCTTCATATTCTCTGTTTGCTCATTGATTTCATCCATGGTCTTGTCCACATCATCAATGTTACTGGTGGGAAGAAAGAAAAAGGAAAAGAAAGAAGTATTAGTTTATTTCCATGGTACACAAGTAACACAGATATATCCAAATCGATGGGATGCAAAGTTGACTCAGTTTAAGAGGATTGAAGAAAAGAAAGAAACACTCACGTTGCTTTCTGCATTGCCTTCATGGCTGCAGCTCCGGTTCTCAATGCATCAACAGTCTCAGTAGTAGCTTTTGCACCCTCTAGCATTATCATCTGTAGAGGAAAAAGAACAGAACCAATAATGGTTTTAATGTGTTTAGCTAAATCCTTGTTGAAGGGTCTAAGAAAACCTTGGAGCAATGTTGGCATGCTTATTGTAGAGTACCTGATCATGAATCCGTAACTGGAAATTTCCAAGCTGCTCAACCTGTTGCTCATACAGTCTTTTCCTTTTTAAACATTGTATTGCAGCTACACAAAAACCAAACAAATATTTGGCAAGGTCATACAAATACAATGGTGCATAGCAAATTAGTTACAAGACAAACTAGGGTATCTTAAGAATCTCTGAGTCCTGGATAAAAGAATTTTTCAAGACACTTCCATATGACAGTGCAGGCGTCGAGACTATTCATTTATGATTTTCACTTGAAAGAAGCTGTCAAGTGTTCTTCCAAAATCCCAAGATAAACTGAAAGATGAATCCTTTAAAGTAAATTTAGGGCTTTATTTCCTCCACCAATTACTGATGAATGTAATTTAGAAGAAGAAACAACAGCAAAAGGCAGCTTCCTATTAACGAATTATTTTTGTCAAAATATCAACCAAATCTATCAAAAACTGGAAGAAAAAAATTCTACAGTTTCAACACAAATGAATTTAATAAATGAAGACATCTAAATTTTGTAAAGAATATTGTAGCACAATACACATCTCAATATTATTCCCCAAAATATCAATGTGCGAAAGTAGAGAAATCTTTAGCCAAATATGTTGGCAAGCCTTAAAAGCTCTCTATTGTTTAGTGTGTAGCTACATACTAAAGAATACAAAATTAAAGTCAAATATGGCAAGAGATATGAAAATATTACTCTTTTAAATTGTACAAGAGTAGCAACACATTCTGGTAATAAATATAAACAAGAAGGAAATTAACAAAACCTACAAGCTTTTTTTTTGTCCAAATGCATTATTCATGTGATTTCAATTTAAAATACAGAACAGATTATGGTGCATACAGATTAAGTGCATGTATAAGATGCTGCTTTTTAATTATAAAAATACCTCTTTTGTTCTTTGCTCGAGTAAATTCCTTGGCCTTCTCAATTTCACCAGCAACTTTCTTTAAAAGAACTTTCTCCTTTTTCTCTAGCATTTCAAGTGTCTAATAATTCAATAGAAATAGGTTAGGCAATAATAAATGTTATCAAAAAGGCGAAAATCATGCAACTAATCGATGTCCTCACAAAATGATGCGCAAGTACTACATGCCTGCAAAAGAGTAAAGTGTTCTCCAATATGGAAGCAGATCAACATTAACATTCTCATTAAAAGTGATTATATTTCTTTTCACATTTGTAAAAATCAAAGACACTTGGCTGACTTGCAAAAGTCAGATTTTTTTCCCCAAATCATCAGTCCTGACCTCATAAACACACCAGCTAATTAACCATGTTCATCACAATTACAAAGTGATGATGATACAAATACCCCAAATTCATTTACAACATCTTAGTTTTTTTCAAATAACTTTATATTGAATAAATAATATAAAATTTCATCCTCATAGATCATAGTTGATCAATAATTCATCCCAAACATAGAGTAATTTTCACAATAAACATCAGAATTAAGTACCCATCATGGTTTAAAAGATCAATTCATAAAAATCAAATAATACGACAATCAAAAGGAAAAAAAAAGGGATCAAAACACCTCATTGAGCTTGTCCAGAGTGACCAAAGCATTGGCCTGCTCCTTTGGGCTTTCCGAAAAGTCTCGTAAACATTTTCCCCAAAAATTCAACCTGGAAACCAAACGCATCGATCAAAGTAAACACAAAACCCTATAACTCACAGCTCGGGATTCATTCAGACCAACAGATTAACAAGTATAATTTAAAAAAAAATGGCGCAAATGAAGAATCGATCTGCCAATGAAAAACCATAAAATCAAACCTGAAAAACGATGAAGAGGGAATCAAAAGCGCTTCCAATTAGGGTTGGGAATCGGAGAATCAAGGGCGAGAGAGAGAGATCGAGAGAGACAAACGAGAGAAGCAAACCCGTGCGATGAACGAAGAGAAAGAGAGAGATTTTTTTATTTATTAATTTATATTAATAAAAGAATTAAAAAGAGAATTTTCATATCACACCCTGAAATTATGGAAATTAAAAATATTTCATATATAAAACCCTTATTGATAGTTTAATTATCTTAACATATCAGGCCTAAAACTAGTGAAACAAAAAATTATTTATTTTAAACTTTAAACCATTGAATTTTATTCCTTTAATTTTTCTGTTCACCAAAAATAAATTTCACTTTATTCTTTCTTTTAACTATATTTCTCTACTATATTAATATCTAATAAATAAGAGTATAACCAAAAGAAGGGATATAAGAGAGGCGGAGAGAAACAAAAGGGGGTAGATGTGCAAAATTTTAAAAAAAAAAAACATTATGTATCTTTAATTTTTTAAAATTTATTTACAAGTAATTATGTTTTTACAAAAGTGATAAGTGCCTGACAATAAAAGAAATATTAAGAGATAAACAAGTACAGTGCACCAATAGCTTAATGATCTGTAGAATCTATTAACTCGGTCAGACATCACATCAAACGAATAGAATTCTATCATGCATATAAAAAAATTTTTCAAAAGCCAAACAAAGATAATAAATTTTTATAAATAGTGAATAGACAGTACTACTACAGTGATCTATATAATATATGTATAGTCATAACAGTATTATTGACCCTAAAATTTAACAAGAATCTGTCTAATTATTATTCTCATAATATTTCACTGTATCAAGAAAAAAGTGGTTATTTAATTATATATTTTTGTCGGATGCACATGCAAACGTCCTTTAAAAAGAAAAATTATATAATTGTTATCTGAATAAAAAAATAATAATATTTAAAATTTATTCGTCTACATTCCTCAATCAGGGCCCATGAGTTTAGCAGGCCAAAACTTTTAGGCCCATCTATATCTCTCTAGTTTTAACGGGCCCAAAACTTTTAGGCCCATATAACTCTCTCTCTCTCTCTCTCTCTCTTTCTCTTTTCTCGCTCGATCTTGAGATCTCGAGCACACACGCAGTGATAATGGCGGAAGCGAGGGAAACCTAAGCGCAAGGATCTCCAGCGTTTCTTCTCTTTCGGATCATCGCCAAGAGATGCACAAGACGGCGCAGGCCTGGTTCTCTGGAGGCCCCAGCAGTGGCGGAGGAGGAGAGCCCGCCCCGTCGCTCCTCGCCGACTGGAACTCTTATGCAGCTTCCAGAGCTGTGGAGGACTCTAGTGGCGCGTTGAGTTTTGATATTGAGGCTGCCGTCCGCTCTGCCAATGATCGGGTTACGGATACGTTTAGCGTGTGAGCAATTGAAACTCTAGTTGCTTTTCAATTTTGAATGCAGTGGTTTTGTTGTTTTGCCATTCGAATTCTATGCTTATTGTGTAGATCGTTGAAGTCTCGAGGTTTTTGTTGTGTTTATTGTTTGTTTGTAGATGTACTTGATGCGCAATTCATTCAGTTAAGACTGATTTTTTTTAAAAAAAAAAAATGATTTTGTTTGTATGATTAAATGGATGTGTTGGAGATAAGAGGTTTGTGCCTTTTTTTTTAGATTTAGAGTGGTTTTGATGAAGTTTAATTATCACTTTTATACTTTATTTGAAAGTTTTTTGATGTGTTGTTGTTGCTGCATATTCAACATTGAGACTGGTTTCGGAGATTTATGAGATGTGGAGGTCTGTGCCTTTTGTTTTATTAGATAAAAAAAGCTATTTGTTAACTTACATACATGATCCCTCGGCAAACTATAAGATATCTGAGTTTTTTTACATAGTAATTTTCATTATTGTTCTGTTGGCTGTTGATCATTTCTTCTATACAGATTTAGTTTTGTATGGATAGGCATACATTGCTTATTAATTGCTGCATATTCATAGATTTAGTGTGGTTAGCATGAATTATAAATGTTATTGCTATCATTCATTTGACATTTTGGGATGTGTGCTTATTGCTGCATATTCAGAACTGAAGTCGGCTTCTGAGTGTTATGAGATGCAAAGATGCTCTATGCCTTTTGTTTAAGTAGACAACAAAGCCATGCATCAACATGTGCTCATGATTTTTCTTCACCTACCTGATCCTCTGAGTTCTTTCATTGTGATTTTCATTATTGTTTTGTCAGCTTTTGCTCATGTCTTGTATGCTGATTTAGTTTTCTATGGATAGATGCTCATCGGTTATTGAGATTTAGCATG
The DNA here is from genome assembly GCF_009730915.1 of Dioscorea cayenensis subsp. rotundata. Taxonomy (NCBI): domain Eukaryota; kingdom Viridiplantae; phylum Streptophyta; class Magnoliopsida; order Dioscoreales; family Dioscoreaceae; genus Dioscorea; species Dioscorea cayenensis. The sequence goes on along the minus strand of NC_052486.1, from coordinate 1,013,488 downwards.
GTTTGGATGAAGCTCGAATGTCATTGGTATCATTCATTTGAAGTTCGGATGCATTCTTATTGCTGCATATTCAAAATTGACATCTGTTTCTGAGTGTTCAGAAATGCGATGATGCTCTATGCTCTTGTTTCAGTGAACAATATATGTTTCATCTCAGTTCTTTCATAGTATTTTTATTATTGTTCTGTCATTTTGATCATATCTTGTGTAAAAGTTCAGTTTTTTTTTCTTTTGGGGCATGCATGCATTGCTTCCTGATTTCCTCCTGCACTTGCACCCTAATTTTCTATATGGAAATTACCAGGGTCTCTAAAGGTGTGAGGGATTTACCTGGAAGCTTTCATACTGCCACTAGTAGTGTTCCTTCTGGGAAATCTCTTTTGTATTTTGGGCTGCTTCTTGCCAGTGGAGTGTTCTTTGTCTTCATCGCATTCACCATGTTCCTTCCGGTCATGGTCCTGATGCCTCAGAAATTTGCAATCTGTTTTACCCTTGGATGTGCCTTTATTATTGGCTCATTCTTTGCTCTCAAAGGTCCGAGAAATCAGCTTGCGCACATGTCATCAAAAGAGGTATGTATTTCATAGATATGATTCTCTATTTATTATCATGCATCTACTATTTTAAAATGTGAGGATATGTCTTTCTTGAGATCTAGTTTGTTTTGCCCTGGAAAAGCCACTTCTTGTTAACAGTTGATGGAAGAATTTGCTTTGACTTTGAATTAGAGGGGAATTCTACCATCGTGAATCAGTGAAATATGGCTATATATATATATATATATATATATATATACGTATGTATATGAGAAATTAATAGGAGGCAGAAGAAATTTGTGCTCATGTTTGCATAGGAGAGAGAGTCACTAATTTTAATCTATGGTGGAGATGGTTAATGCTCGTCAAGTGCATAATTTATTTGTTTGAGAATGATCTGTTATATTCTTGTATAAAATCAGTTCTGGGAGCATACCTTTATGATTTAATAGAGATGGCCTCTTTCTCTTTGTGAAGCTTTCAGCATGTAAAGTCTATTTATAATTTGATTGTCATTGGCCTGAACACTGTCTCTCTTATGTCCCTTATTTAATGTTGTTTTCTTCAGGAGAGATGCAGATATGTGAGTTGATTTAGTTAATTTACCCTCCATAGAGGAACTTAAAGTCCACTTTTAGCCATTGGTTTTTGTCTGAAAGAGTTTAAAAACGTGTGTTCCACTGCCTATTGGGACCGTTTCCCATGCAAATTAATGTTCTGTATTTTTTTCATTGTGATTATTTGAGACCTAAATGGTATCAAATTGGTTTGTATGTCAATAAATTTAGGGAAGCTATATTTATGAGAGGGTAATACATAGCCCTATAATATAATGTGATTAATCTTTTTTACTTGTTCACATCATTTAATTTTAGACATTAATTTCATCATTACCTGGAGGTGGAGACACCTGAGCTTATGTTATAAAAGTCAGTAAGTGCTTTATTAAGGAATGAACTTCAAATCCTTTAGGTAAATGATATTCTTCACATCACATTATCTGCATTTATTGTGGTAATGAATGTTTTTAGATTTTTTACCTGATCTTGAACTTTTTTCTTTTAATGCCCAATCTGCTCAATGCTGGCAGACCTTATCTTTCATAGTCTATCTAAAGCATCTTATTTGATTAATGTCATGCATAGTTTTGAGTGCTGACCGTGATCATTTGATTTATTTGTATTGTCTAAATGATGGTGCAGAGACTTCCTTTCACATTGGGATTTATTGGCACTATGGTGGGTACTATATATGTGTCAATGGTGCTTCACAGTTACATTCTCTCTGTTTTCTTCTCTGTGCTTCAGGTATTGTATGAACTTTTCCTTATATAATTTTTAGCAGTACCAATTGTGTAATTTGGTTCTCTCATTATGATTAATTTTGTTGCCTCAGTTACTGGAATACCCATGCCTTTTTATTCGGTTGCTTTCACCTTATGCCATCATTATAAATCAAGGATCCACAAATATCATGCTTAGATGAAATGAGTTTACCAATATTTTTTTCGTGTAATTTGAAATCACTCAATTGTTTCGCCAGGTTCTCGCTCTCGCTTATTATGCTATATCCTACTTTCCCGGAGGTTCAGCCGGACTGAAATTTCTCTCTTCAACTCTCACATCTTCGATATTGAAATGCTTTGGCCGATGAATCCACTGTATATTACTGATATAACTTTCATCAGTTCTTGGTAAGTTCTGGACCCATTTTTTTGCTGCTCAACTTTTAATTGTATCAAACCCTAAGCCCTTAGATATAACCAACAACAACTACCTCTTTTTTTATTATCTTTAAAATGAATATTTTCATCTACTGCCATTTCTGGTATAAGACAATAGAAAACTTTCCAGTTATTCTGTTCTGTTGTCCTACATATTGTTTTTTTTTTTTCTTTTTTTTTCTGTGGATTATATTTGTGTGCTCAATGGCAGGCTTGGTCTAGGGTTTGTGTTGTGGAACTTGGGAAAATGGATGAAAATAAGGATGGCAACGGATAGGGTATGGGTAGGGTATGCTTTAAAACCCTTATCCGTCACCGTAACCCCTCTCTCATAGCTCATACCTTTACACGTGCCAGCGAGCGAAAAAATAATACCCTTTACCCTACTCAGCAGTCTGGAGTATATCCAGTAGACTGCCCACTACCCGTTGTTCAAATTATTGAATTAAATTTAAATAATAATAAAAAAATAAATTAATTATACGTTTATATTACTGATCTTTAAACACATCCATAAATTCAAAATTCGAGGTTTGATATATATTTGTTTATCTTAAATTATATAATCACATAAAAATAGCGTTTATTTAGGGACTCGATGAGTAACTCTACCTTTTGTTTTGTTCATATTTAACCATCTTGGTTTTTGTTTAAAAATTTTTTTCATATATCTACTATTTATATTTTATATAACTTTCAAATTTTATAAATATCTAGTAATATTTTGAATATAAAAAGCATTATAAGTAATTCTATAAGTTATATCCAATTGATTTTTTTATTAAGTATCTTATTTTTTTCATGATGTTCTTATAATTTTTTTATATTTATTTATTTTTAATTTAATTATGATTCTTAATATATATCTAAAAATTTAATTTTGATAATATTATCAAATATAAATATAGAAATTAAATAAAAATTTAAAATAATATATTAAGAGAAAAATTTGAAGTATTATTTTTCAAATTAATCACTATGAAAAATAGATATTGAGTAAATTGTGAGTAAATGTTTAATTTTATAAAAAAATTATATATATATATATATATATATATATATATATATATATATATATATATATATATATATATATATATGAGAGGAGTAAGGGATGTAGGATGGGGTTTTACCCTGCACCTCCTCAGATCAGGAGTAAGGGCAGTACAGGTGGGAGTGAGGGCATACCCTCACCCCGACCTGCACGACTCAAAAACTAATCAGGGTACAGATCCCGCACTCACGACCCTGATCAAAGAGGGTGAGTGCGGGTGATACTTACATCGAGTGTAGATCAAATTCACCATCTCTAGATGAAAAGCAAAATTTTTTTTAAAAAAAAAGTGGGAAAATCTGTCTTCTTTTGTTTGGTTGGATGAGAAAATTTTTGATTTCCTGACAAATTAAAGAAAACAAATTATGTGAATATTCTTTTTATTTTTCTTCTTGTCCATCACTTTTTATTTGGCTATCTTTTTCTGAAGGGTTTTTTTAAACAAGATTTTTCTAGAAAAAAAAATTATTGGAAAATGCAGCTTATTGATGATCTAAAATTGATTTAAAGTTAAAACCAGTGATGCTTATTAAACTAAACCCTGTTTAATTTTGTTTTTATTTTTTTTTATCTTTTTTTTTTTCAAATCTCATAATTTCTTTTCAATCATTATTTAAGCTCCTTTATCACAAATGCATTATGAATTGACTCTTTACCCAATGCTTATAATTCAGTGACATGAAAATAAATATTGACCATTTAAAAGTGCGAATTAATTAATTAAGAAAAACTCCAAAAAAATAATAAATAATTAGGAAAAAAAATAGTACAAGAGATTGAAGTGATTAATAATTGTGGAGGACTCACAGGGAAAGCTTGTGTGAATAAGGTATCCAAAGTGCATCATTTCCACTCAATTCCCTTAACTTATTCTCATCCTCTCATCTCTTATAATAAAAAGGATAAGTCCACGTCATCGCCACGTGGCACAAGGATCTCCACCTATTTCCCCTATCCAAGATCGATAACCCACACCTCCTTTAGTTTACTGCCACGTGTCAGATCCAACGGGGTATATTCCTTGCATGGCCTTTATATATATTCCCTTTTCTTTTGCACTTTTTTTTTAGCTCATCCTCTTCAAAAGAAATTTTTTTATCTTTTTTTTTCCTTATAAAATAATATGTCTGCCTTCATTGGAAAGTATGCAGGTATATTTTATAATTATTATTATATATTATAAAAGTTTAATGATGACTCTTATTTTATTTTTTCCATAATTGATTGTTAGAATATTTCTTGGTGTTCAGATATTTGTGGATTATTTATATCCAATGATAATAATATCAACTTAAAAATAATTCTTTCACATTTTTAAAATTACATATATATTATTTTTATATCCAAATTATCTTTCTCTTATATAATTAACGGTTGAAATATTTTTAAATATATATCATGAGAAATATTTTTGTGGTTCCTCTTGCACCATTTATAGATAAGGGTTTATATCTACGTGTGGTTTGCATGCATGCATGCATGCACGCAAAAATATACACTAAAATCATCTACTTCATCAATTCACTAGCAAATAGCCAATAAAATTCTACGATTTTTTTTGTTTTTAAAAAATATATAATAAGTCATAAATTTTTAATTTTGTTATTTTAAGAGAGAAATAAAATACCAATTCTTATATTATCCAGAGGAGCTGATAAAAACAGCGAAATACATAGCAACACCAGGAAAAGGCATCCTCGCCGCAGACGAAAGCACAGGCACAATTGGCAAACGTTTAGCAAGCATCAATGTCGAAAACATCGAATCAAACCGGCAAGCTCTCCGGCAACTACTCTTCACCACACCGGAAGCCTTAACCTATCTCTCCGGAGTAATCCTCTTTGAAGAAACACTCTACCAAAAGACGACCGACGGCAAGCCCTTCGTCGATGTACTACTCGAAAACAATGTAATTCCAGGTATCAAAGTTGATAAAGGAGTTGTCGAGCTCGCCGGAACCAATGGCGAGACGACGACTCAAGGGTTCGATTCTCTCGGCTCTCGATGTCAGCAATACTATAAAGCCGGTGCTCGATTCGCAAAATGGAGAGCTGTTTTAAAGATCGGTGTTATCGAACCTTCGGCTTTAGCAATCGAAGAGAATGCGAGAGGGCTTGCGAGATATGCGATGATTTGTCAGGAGAATGGACTTGTGCCAATTGTGGAGCCGGAGGTGCTCACTGATGGAAATCATGATGTGAAGAAATGCGCCGCCGTGACTGAGGTGGTTCTTGCGGCGGTTTACAAGGCTTTGAATGATCATCATGTGCTCTTGGAAGGGACTTTGCTTAAGCCTAATATGGTCACTCCTGGCTCAGACAGCCCTAAGGTATATGCTACTTTTTATTTTTTATTTTTTTTTAAATTATATTAATTATCTGCTAAATTAATTTAGGGTGAAATACGTCACTACTTATAGTAATATATTACTATAAAGCAGATAGAAAACTACTAAGGCTATGACCTCGACAGTGAATGACCAGCCAAAAAATCAAAGTTTTATGTTTAGAAGTATTTTTGTACTCTATACTGATATATTTTCGTGAACAATAGATTCTCAATGTAACTAGTGTATTTCTGAACATATATATTTTTTTTTAACTTTGTTGTTTTTATAAAAAAAAATTAATCAGTATTGTTGTATATACAAAAATATATACTCGAGTCAACCATTGAGATAAATTTAAACGCAGATGACATCAAAACGTAAGTTTGAGGTCGTGGGCTCAAATCTCTCCCCACAGTGATCTGCTCCCCTCGTGACTGCTCATACAATCGCTCATTCGTGATTCCTATACTATTCTCATACTGTATATATATTATACATCTAGGTTCCAGTACTGTTTAGTACGGTTTATATTCATAAAAAAATGGCGCTTATCGTCTATTATTCAAATATATATATATATATACGCGAAATTACTTAATTACTTATGTTATCATATAGTCTATTTTTATTTTGTGTAACTATATAATATAATATAATATAATATTTTATTTTATTTTAGATCAAAATTATTATTTTCTAAATATATATATACATATATATATAATGAATGATTGTGTATATTATTTTAACTGTTATGTATAATAGTTGGATTGTTATGCAATAATTTGAATGTTATATGTATCTGTTCATTAGCATGATTATATTATTAGCCCTGAAGATTTATGTACGTCAAATAATATAAGCCAGTGTTTTACATTACTTAATTTATGTCAAAACCTAAATTTTAAAAAAATAAAAATAAAATAAGAAATTCCTAAATAATAATGGTATATATTATTTTAACTACTATATATATATGATAGTTGAACCCGTTCTGTAACCATTTGATAGTTACGTATGATAGTGCAACTACAATGTTTAATATATAGTTCACATCATAAGAAAATGAGGGTTTTGTATTTTTAAAAAATATTTTTTTTATTAACAAAATATAAAAAGTATTTCCTATACTTATCTTTACATATATATAATTAGTTTGATCCTCTCTAATTTTATGAGTCATTTTATATGTGAAGATGACTTTTTATATGATCACTAACTAGACATTTATTTATTTTTTTAAATAAAATATATTTTTTTTTTTATTTTTACATCATATTATTTTAATCATCCTTTTATGTTAATGTATAATTTCACCCACCATACCTGTTTTTTCTCTTAAAGTCGACTTAATTAAATACAGTGAAATAAGTATAGTTGATGTGTTACTCATTATAGTATATGTTCCAAAAATATATTAAAATATAATAATTTTTCAATGATATTTTTACTCTTTTCATTAAATTACTCATTTGATCAGAACAAATGTTAAAAATTCAATGATAAATTACATGAACTTTATCAATTGTATTTCACCTAAGTTTTCTCCGTATTATATTAACTCTAAAAATAATTTTTTTATACCGCAAACTAAATTAAACAGGTAGCCGCAGAAGTGATAGCAGAGTACACGGTGACCGCACTAAGACGAACAGTCCCGCCTGCCGTCCCCGGCATCGTATTCCTCTCCGGCGGGCAAAGTGAAGAAGAAGCAACAAAGAACCTAAACGCAATGAACAAGTTAGAAGTACTCAAACCATGGACTCTTTCATTTTCTTTCGGTAGAGCTTTACAACAAAGCACAATCAAAAAATGGTGCGGTAAGACAGAAAATGTGCCGGCGGCACAACAAGCTTTTCTTGATCGATGTAAAGCAAACTCTGCGGCAACTCTCGGCAAATACATCGGCGGCGAAGGCGGAGATGCGGCGGCTTTCGGAGAGCTTGCATGTCAAGGGATACAAGTATTAGTTAGAAAGTTTCGGTGAAACTATATGTCTATCTTAACATGCATTTTGCATTCAACTCTTGTGATAATTATTATTAACTCTTGTTCCTCTCATCTTTAATTTCTATATATATATATATATATATATGTTTCTCTCTAGATTTTTTTAACCAGAATGATGTCGCAAAATATTAGCTTACTGTTTCATAAATAATTTTTAATCACATGTTGATTAATTAATCGTCAATCATGTTTTTAATCACATGTTAATTAGAAACTGGGGGTCAAATAATACAGGAGACCTCGTACCAACTTTGTCAAACGTGTATAAAGTTGTTGATTATCCATTGGCTATGGCGGGGTCTATTTTGGCCAGCTCAATGAAGGAGTTTCAATTCCCATGCAAAGGCTTGTTAATTAGTAGTCTGCGTGTCAGCCAGACAGAGCTTCACGAGGATGGGAAGTTAAAGGGCATGAAAATTGCCACGTGAGGATGATAGCGTGGGCCAACATGCTAATGGGCTGGGCTTGGATGCCTCTTTAAATGCTGGTTTGGGCAAAGTTGTAACAGCCGATCATGATGCTCATTGGAAGACAAATTTGGGATTAGTGAGGGAAGCTGATATCCCAACTTATCAATTTTATCAAGATCTTTTATTTCTATATGAGAAGAAGGCTCGACTAGACGACCCTAGTTCCACTATAAGACGGAGTCTTGAGTTTTTAGGGTCTCATGTTGAGGCAACAAATACCAGGCAAGTGGATTCTTGCGAAAGGCCCTCGCAAAACACGAGCTAGTTCAGGGCATTTTGTTTACTCCCAGGCTCAGGGTGATGTTGAGCCATTTTGTTTCAATCCATATCTAATGGATATTTTGTATCTCCATTTATCTTAATGAATGTGGTTTATCCATATTTTCAAAAAATAAAAATAAAAATAAACAAGGAAATATATATTACTATCAAACATAAGCTCCCTAAACATACATATATTCTCTCTAAAAAAAATAATATAAAATAATAATAATAATAATAATAATAATAAAAAAAATAAATGTAGGAAATTAAAAACTTATTTAATACACTAATTATATATCGGGGGAAATAAAAGCTTAATTTAATAATGATAACTGGTAACCGTTAACAACAAATTAAAATAAACATTTTAATTTTCATAGTCCCTAGCTAGTTTCTTGCAATCCAAATGAATTTGCTAGTTAATTAAATTTTGACCTCTTATAATCGAAGTACCCATTAAATTCTATTTTTGGGAAATATTATATATACTTCTCAAACTCAAATGGATCAAGGATATATTTTAATTTTGCAATATCTTTGTAATCCATTCTCTTGTAAACTTTCACCTCCTATTTATTATTATTTATTAATGATATTTGGATAAATTTTAAAAAAAATTGAATAAATAATGCAAAATGCATTAGAAAAACAAAACCATTACAAATACAAGTGGTTAGTTGACCCTACATCCATAGAAGGTCAAAAAGTATGATACAGTTCTATAAAATGACAACTCAAATGGGTCATATGTTCATGTACACTTTGACAAATCTGAAAATGTTAGGAATCTTTAATTTGATCT